>NC_133656.1:37495183-37804220 GCF_009905375.1 Apium graveolens | reverse complement strand
ATGATTGACAACTCATTGTCATTCTCAATGACAAGGCCATAATACCTCTCAGTTGGCGAGACACTCTCCCTGACCTACGAATGGGTTGTTCCACAGAAGGTTGTTTAGTCTGAACAGGTGTTTCCACTTGATCCGTAGTAGTTTGTGCTTCTTGAACTTCATCAAGTTCAATTTTGCTCCCACTGTTTCCTTCAAGGATAAACTGCTTTTCCAAGAAGGTAGCATGTCTGGAGAAAACACCCGATGATCGGTGTAAAAGTAATACCCTAAAGTCTCTTTAGGATATCCCACAAAATTACATTTTACAGATCGAGATTCCAGCTTATCTGGGTCAACTTTCTTGACATAAGCTGGACATCCCCAAATTTAACGTGTTTAAGACTCGGTTTCCTTTCTTTCCATATCTCATATGGAGTTTGAGGAACAGATTTGGAAGGCACCTTATTCAGTAAATATGCTGAGGTTTCCAATGCAAACCCACAGGAATACTGGAAGATTCGCATAGCTCATCATGGACCGAACATGTCTAACAAAGTTCGATTTCTCCTTTCAGATACCCCATTCAACTGTGGAGTATATGGAGGAGTCCACTGGGAGACTATACCATTTTCTTTGAGATAAGCTAGAAACTCTCCATTCAAGTATTCACCACCTCGATCTGATCGAAGAGTTATAATACTATGTTTGTTTGTTTGTTTCTCCACTTCATACTTATATTCTTTGAACTTTTCAAAGGCTTCAGACTTGTGTTTCATCAAATACACATATCTGAATCTAGATCGATCATCTATGAAGCAAAAGTATGAAAATCCACCCATGGCTTGCGTAGACATTGGTCCACATACATCTGTGTGTACCAATCCTAGCAAATCTGCAGCCCTCACTCCATGTCCACTAAATGGAGATTTGGTCATTTTACCCAATAGACAAGACTGCATGTAGGATATGATTCAAAATCAAAGGGGTCAAGTAACCCTTCCTTATGCAATGTCTGCGTCTATATTCACTAATATGACCAAGTCCGTAGTGCCACAAGAAGTGAGATTTTCATCATCCCTTTTTCTTTTATTAGTATGTTCAATTTGTAGTAAATTATGCTCTAGTCACATACATACAGACTATTGTTAAATACCATTTCCATAAAGAACGTTATCTCTAAGAATTGAACATTTATTATACTGAATAACAAACGAAATCAAGCCAAGTCTAACAGGAATAGAAATAATATTCCTCACAATCGAGGGAACAAAATAACAATTATTTAGAACAATAGTCTTGCCCGTAGGCATATGTAAATGGAATGATCATACAGCTTCAACAGCAACTCTTGCTCCATTTCCCATCCGTAGAATCACCTCCTCTTCTTCAAGAGTCCTACTTCTCCTTAGTCCCTACAACGAATTGCAAATATGAGAACCACAGGCGGAATCTAATACCCAAGTAAAAATTTGACTTAGTGACATATTAACTTCGATCATGAACATACCTGAATCAGAAGCGGTAGTCTCACTACCCTTCTTCTTCTTCAATTCTACAAGGTAAACCTTGCAGTTCCTCTTCCAGTGCCCCACCTTGTTACAGTGAAAGCAAACAGCTTTGCTCTTGGGGTCTTCAGCTTTTGGTGGAAACGGCTTTTTCTCACCTACTTTCTTCTTCTTGGAAGGGTTCTTCTTCCTTTTCTTAGGATTGGAACCTTCACCAATTAAAAGAACAGAACTCTTCTTAGGGGGGAAATTCGATTCCGCAGTCTTCAACATGTTGTGGAGTTCAGGCAGGCTGACATCCAGCTTATTCATGTATAAGTTCACAACAAACTGCGAGAACGAACTCAGAAGTGATTGCAAGACCAAGTCTTGGCTCAGCTCCCCATCCATGACAAAACCAAGTTGTCCAAGATGTTCAATCAAATTGATCATCTTAAGTACATGGTCATTCACAGATGATCCCTCAGACATCCTACAACCGAACAGCTCCTTCGATATCTCATATCGAGCTGTCCTCCCTGCCATATTATATAACTCTTGTAGATGCATAAGGATAGTGTGAGCATCCATATGCTCATGTTGCTTCTGTAGCTCAATGTTCATGGAAGCTAGCATGATGCATTGAGTAACATTTGCATCATCTATCCACTTATGATACACAACATATTCATCATTATGTCCATCGCTAGCAGGTTCAGTAGGATTAGGTGAGTCAAGCACATATTCCAGCTTCTCAACCCTGAGAACAATTCTCAAGTTTCGAAGCCAGTCAGCAAAATTAGGACCAGTCAACTTGTGAGCATCTAGTATACTCCGGAGTGATAGTGCAGAAGACATTACAAATATAGTAAATCTGTAAATGATGAACATATAACAACACTTAGCAAATATTCAATTTTATTTCAAGACACTATATGAATTGGGTCTTTATTCATATGTGGCTCCCACTAGTTTATCTAATTTATACAACCCCTAAGTGAAAATTAAGCATTCATAATGCTAGTGGGAATAGGGATCCTACATTCCATCACACAACCTCGGCTGTAGCATGAAACGTCATGTGATGGTCAATAGGCAGACAACTCTTGTCAATTACATCTTATGTTATTCCCTAATAAAACTTTAGCCTCTTGAATAATTGAGTCACGGTTGTAGCACAACAAACTCAATATTCTAAGTCAAGTCTAACCCAACATTTCGTACAATTGAATCAGTCTCCAACGGCCCACGGCTATAGCACGTAACGACCTTTAGATTCTAATTCAATGTACACATCTCTATGTAATAGACAAGTATTTCTTATTTCGAAATCAAAGCCCTCGGCTGTAGCACGAAATGACAATGATTTAAAAATAAGAACCACTTTCTACCATGTTGGAAGGCTATGACCGACACAAGCCCGTTGTGTCATTGGCCAATTACTACTTGATATTATTTAATTTTAGAGGGATTATATTATGTTACAATCATAATCATATTATAAAGAGATTCTTCCTTTTAAATTAAATATTTCAAATCAATAATCGATAATCAGATGATTCCCAGATCGGGGGGAGCATTGTCAAGAGGCGTCACTTTATAACCCTTTCTTACAGATAGAAATCTGCTTTTGACAGAATCATCCTTTCTCTCAATATTGAAAATTCATATTTAATTACATGTTTCATAAACACAAGAATCTCATGATTGTATTCATAATATTATTGTTAAGGCAAGAAACGATTCATATTCTAGATTTTCTAGAGCACGCCTTATATTGATTTAAGTCCACCTAAATCTATCATCGCATGGTAAACATAGGCATATATCTCATATATAAAATTAAATAAACAAGTAAATATAAAGTGCAATAAAGTAAATGTGTTTGGTTATGGCCCAATCCTATGTGATCTTTATCAAGCTCATGATAAAGATCAAGGTCAATCTAATATGGTGATGGAAATAAATACAACTACTTATTACATAAGTCTTCTTCTTTGTTTAGACTTCTTGTATGCCTCGTCTTCTTCTTTGTATCACCTCCATTGGATAGCCTTCTTGAGTCTTCAATTACATTACATAGATTTAAAGTAAAACTAATCTAATGAACTTACAAGAATAACTCGAGTTACATTCGAGATTTATGATTACAAAGATTGACGACATGCAAGTCGTATTTAAAACCAAAACCAAAACCATTACACTAAGGTCGAAAGGCCATAACCATCCACCATGCTCATACAACACATAAAATCATGTTAAAACACATAATCTGATCTTAACATATCATATTATCCATGATCTAATCATAAAAAAATATGACAAAAATCAGAAAAATCAGAATCAAATCAGAAAAACAAGAATCACTGTTTACGGGCAGTAAACAACGTCAAACGCCTTACAGACGAGTAGTTGATAGCACTTGCTATCAGTTTTGTTCAGGCACTCGTTTACCTATGGAATAAGGTATTCGTTTGCATAAATCGGACACCAGGCCCAGATTTCAGCAAATCTGCAGCAGCCAATTCAGAATCCGTATCTAATATGATTCTCATAATTAGAACAAACATAAATCATGTATATATCAGTATATATACAGATTACATAATCATCTTATGATTATACAACTCACATGAATATCATATATTCAAAACCATACATATATAAGCATATTATATCAACATCAAATCATGGCGAATCACGTACATGCTCATATATCGAAAATAGTTAAACACATAAACATATTAAAAACTTTTCGCAAGTAGCTCTGATACCATTGAAGGGTTTTGAGCACATAAACACAACGAAAACGTAAATTTAAATCTTAAAAAAAAAAACCGAAACCCACCGCAGAATCCATGCGAAAAATAATATTTAATGTGTAGTTCAGTATGTTTACCTTAAGAAGCTTTACGTTAATGGAAAGATGGGGTTCTTTAATAGCGATCCAAGAATGATGAACGGAAATCCCTAGCAGCTACTCCTCAAGTGTGAAGCACTCCACCGGTATCCACCAAGAGATCAATATAATGGAGGGAGGAAGAGGTTGAGAGAATTAGTTGCCTCCCTCAATTTCTACTTTAGAATTAGGGTTTTTTTATTTGGGTTGAGGCAAATAGGGTTTATAATTGTATATTTATAGGCAAAATTTTCAGCTGAAAATTTTCCCATAAAATATTATTATTATTAACTTTTTAATTGATTATTCGTATTAACCAATTAACTAATAATTAAAATACCTTTTAATCATTAATCCCTTTTCTAAACACTTTAGAAAAATAATTCTCTCACTTGATTTAATTTCCAAAATTAAATTCTTAATTAATAATATTAAGAACTTTTCTTAATTAATTTTATAATTAATTAAATCTCATTTAATCAATTATTAAATTTGATAATTAATTATTTATTTCATAAATAAATAACTACCAGCCATTATTAATTAATTCCTCCACCATTAAATCATTCTCTTTTATGGTGTGACCCTGTAGGTTCAATATTAAGCCGGTAGTAGAAATAAATAATAATAAAACTATTTTATCATTATTTATATAAATTCTCTAATTTATTAAATATAATTAATTAACAAATTAATCATGTTTATTCTACATCGTGAGGGATACTTCTCAGCATATCGCGACTATCCGGATAATACGAATTCACTGCTTAGAATACCAAGAACCTATTCAGTGAATAGTTACCGTACAATTAATTCCTTCTACCCTGCAATGTCATGATTAAATACAAGGTATGGAACTCGTGTCAAGCCTATCTTATTTAATCATATGCTTTCCCATTCATTATGCTTAGTTCTAATTAATTTGAATTAGAAACTCCTTTCTAATTTCATTCACTCTGGCCACAGATTCCTGAACTAGCATAAGTGGATCATCATTCAACATTCTCTTCCTTTCACTGGAAGGGGTAGATCCTTTATTGACCATACACTATCTTCGTGTACAAATTCCTACACCCAGTAGAGCCCTTATTATTGTCCCTGGAGACTAATAACTAAACCAAAGTATAGTTCAGTGTATACAAGATGACTATGATGACCTCAAGTTTAAAGATACTTGTACAACTATCACTATGTGAACATCTGCTGACACGTGAGTGAACTCTATCAGTTGTTCATCTGTGTGAGTCATGTTCAGTGAACTTATTCTATAATAAGCACCTAATATTAGCTATAGTGTCACCACACAAATGTCTATGAGAACAGACATCCTTCATAATGAAGCAAGCATAGTATATACCGATCTTTGCAGATTACTAATTACCAGTTAGTAATCCTACGACCAAGAAATATTTAAGTTTAGAGTTATCATCTTTTAGGTCTCATTATTATGATCTCATCATAATCCATGAAAAGCTTTACTCTAAACTATGGTATATCTTATTTAAACACTTAAATAGATAAAGCCCGCAATAAAACCAAAACAAGTCTTTTATTAATATCAATGAAATCAAAACAGATTACATAAAAGTTATTCCTAAATCATCATACATGATTGGACTTAGGACACATCTCTTTCACAAACATGTTTCCTTTTCTTACTCCTTTTAGAGCAACTTCACTAGTCTTCTTACTTGTGATTGGGCAATCTTCTATTATCAAAAATAACCTTGAAATCCTTATCAGTAAATTGACTGACACTTAGAAGATTTACTTCAAGACCTACAACCAGTGCTACATCCTGAATGACAAAATTCCCATAAATTAAACTGCCATATCCCATTGTGAATCATTTGTTGTTGTCTTCAAAGGTCACCAAAGGGTCAGCCATTTCGTCAAACCGTGATAGCATGGCTTTATCACCTGTCATGTTCCTGGAACATCCACTGTACATGATCCACATGACTTTATTCTTCTTGTCCTGCACACAATAAGGTTTAAGTTTTTTTAGCTACCCAAGCAGTGTTGGGCACATTCTTCTTTTTGACAGAGTTAACATGAGTAGAACTTGAACAATAAAAAAAGACAACATTCTTAGTTTGATTAACATTTATGTGTTTGATCACATATCTAAAATTAACTTCTTTTAGATCTTTTCTTAGTTTATAACAACCAGTCATAACTTTCATGTTACATGGAATGCAATCAAACTTGTCACAGAAAGAGTATGGGTCATCAAATTGAGCTTCATTGTACTTGCAGGTTCCATATTTTGGCTCACTAACTATCTTTTACAACGATGAGTTAGGTGATTTATTGAGCCACATCTTTGACACTATTTTTTGGGAGCATCTGCAACATAGACATAGTTGTTGCTTTTGTTGACACCTATCTTTCCATTTTTGTTCTTATTTTTCTTTCTTGTTCTTTTATTTTTTTTATTTCAGTTACTGGTGTTTTGATGACTGGACCAGGCTCAGACTTTTTCTCACTATCAGTGTTGACAGTTGATTTGACATTTTTCTGTTCTTCATCTTCATTTGTAATTTCTTGCTTGATGATGAGCTCCTCTTCGCTGAAATTCACCTCATAAACTTTAAAGAAGGGTGCATTCACCTTTTGAAGCACAACATGGATTTCTTTGTTCACACTTTCCTTGCTTTTTTTCAACTTAACATTTCTTTTGAGATGAACAAGGTTCATAGTCCAATCCAATTGCTATGTTAGCACATGGTTTGTTCTTTTCATGGTATTAACCAACAAGTTCAGTGGTATTTTTAAATGACTTAAGCTTAAGTTCATTTTTCTCAATTTTATCTCGCAATACAGCTTTTACTTCCTCTACACATTTCAGCTTGTTTTTAAGATATTAGTTCTTGTTTCTTAATTTAAAGTTTTCATTCATTTTTGATAGCTAATTCATTTCCTTAATAGGAGCCGTCATACTTGTGTGAATGCAAAATAGTTCAACACCCACACTCATCTTTTCAACAGTTTCCTTAATTATGAAGCATTCAAGTCAGTGGTGGTTAGGATAGGTACCTCAAATTTTGATGCAGATGACTCTCCTTCCTTCAAGGCCATGAGAGCATTATTTCCATATTCTTTACCATCATCTTCATCATCTGTGTCATCCCAACTCTTTCCTTCAGCAATATAAACTTTTCATTGTTGTTTTTTCAGCAGTGTTTCATACTTAGCTTCAAGCTCCAAATATGACTTATCTTTCTTCACCTTCTTTGGATTTCTGTATTCTATGGCAAAGTGACCAAGTTCATTACAGTTACAGCATCTAATCTTAGATCTGTTTACAGATCCTGATTTATAGCCACCTTTGTCGGTTGCATTTGTTTGAGTTTTTCCTTTCTAGTTATTGTAGGATGCTTGACCTTTACCCTTGAAGTACCTAGGCTTCTTGACTCTTATATATGAAATACTCATCATCTTCCAACTTCAGAATGACTTGTTTTTTAGGTTCCTTGTTCTTCTGCTCAATAGGTTGCATAACTTGAGTCTGGGATTAATTTTCATCTTCGGTTATTTTCTTGTCATTAGCTAGCAAGGAACTAGACACATATACAACATGTCCTTGACTCAACTTTAATGATTTTCTCTATATCATCTCCAGCTCATAAGTTTTAAGAAGCCATATTAAACCTCCAAAATTATTCTCCCCGGATTTCTCCCTTCTCTTATTACAAAAATCTTTTGTTCTAGATGGTCAGGAAGAGTAAGCAAGAATTTTATATTGACCTCCTCATCGTCATAATACTTTTCATGCAGCTGTAAATCATTTATCAGTTTGTTGAACCTTTCAAAAACCTCAGTAATGCCTTCTTTAGGTTTAGCCATAAAATCCTCATTTGTGATTTGGCCTCACTTCCTAAGTACCTTCACACATAATCTCCATCTTTTCCCAGATCTGTTTGGCTGAATCACAGTTGATAATGTTGTTGTACATGACATTATCAAGATATTCAATAAGAATGAGCTACAAGATATTGTTAAGTGAAACGTTCTCCTTTTCCGGTTCAGTATATATAGATGGATCCTTAGAAGCAAAGTGACCAGAGATGACCATATCACCATCAGTTGCTTCAGGCACCCTTACCATAGGAATGAAAGGTCTATGCTTGAGAATTTTAAGATATAGTGGATTAGCCATCTTGATGAACAACATCATCTACTTCTTCCATAGGGTATAGTTCACTTTGTCAAAGACAGAAATCTTGATAATGCTAAGTTTTTGTGCACTCATACTTCCAAGATCTAATCTGTTTACTTTTAGATTTTGTTCTAATACCACTTGTTAGGTATGAAGTGCAACACAGAGGGGGGAGATGAAAGCGTTTTCTTGATTTTCTTGATTTTATTGTCTTAAAAATCAGATTGTGTTTAGGCTTTGGAACTTCAACAACTAGATATAATTTTTTAGTGATAAATAACTTAATGTAAAGAACACAAGAAATTTATCAAAACTCACTTGATTTATATTCAAATCAAATTTTTTGTGCTACAAATCTGTGTTCTTGAATAATAAGAACTCAACTACTTCTCTTGAGAGAATACAAGATTTCTAGAACTGTTTTTGTTATACCTAAACAAGGGACGCGTGACATGTTTTATAGAACAACATGCACATCTTACAAAGATTACACTAAATTAGACTAACACATATTCTAAAATTTTTTATCTATTTCCATTTTGAGTGTAGCATATCTGCATGTAATCTTCTAGGTATGTGACCCTCCTTTGTCCAGTTCATCTTGGCCCTTGATCTTGCATTCTTCAAGCTGTATTTGTAGACTTTCCAATTCAATAATCAAGTGGTTTGTTGACTGATAATCTTGGATCTTCAAGTTGTCTGTATCATGAATTTTGAGGCTGTTATCGAGATTTATTTTACTGTATAGAGAGGTCACATATCGATATACAGAATGACTTATCGATATCTCCACTTCTCAACAAGTATTATGACTTGTCGATATCTCCACTTCTCTATAAGTACATTGACTTATCAATATCTTCAGTTCTCTACATGCAGTTTGACTTATCGATATCTCCAATTCTCTGTTTAGACTTTTGACATGTCGATATCTCCACTTCTCTACATATAATTTTGACTTGTCAATATCTCAGCTCTCTACAAGCAAATTGACTTATCGATATCTCTTTGGACTTCTCTACAAGCAGAGTGACATCTCTACAAGTAGAATGATTTCTCTACAAGTACTTTTTGACTTCTTGTCAAACATCTCTATACATCTTGATCTTTGACTTATCGATATGTGACTTCGAACATTTTTCCAAAAATAACATTATTCAATTCCAAGCTTTTACACTTCTCTGAGGCATGATCAGGATTGATCTTCTTTAAGAGTTTATTCATTAGTTTCATGGTTGTTCATAGAAAAATCTTTCAGTCTAATATTCTTAACATTTTTATAGACTCAAGAAGTACAATTACAAAATATAAAAGATTATCATACAACTGAATCTTAGAGTTGTCATGGTGACTTAGTCTTGTTATGTACATGCATGTTTTTCATAATGCATCTGGTAATCTAAGAGGATGTTAGTTGTTTAACGACAAGCCTAAGATGAATTTATTAGTTGGGAATGGCGATGCTAATAAATGTTTAATAAGCCATATGAGGATGAGCATGGTAAGATTGAGGCGCTAACAAAGAACAAAAACTTAGACTTTGATGTTAAGTCTCTTGAAAATGGTATTCTAATAGGCGTACTAACAAAAGTTCTAAGTGAAAGTGGTGGTACCTTGTGTAAGTTTGTGGATTTAGAATCTCTAATCTGTCGATTTAGTAAAGTAATCCGAAAAACGAGTCTAGGAAAGGATATTATTATGTTACATACGATTAAAAAAATTCATGCATGAGAACTTATATGATTGGTTTTGCTATAAGTCTCGAGATGTTGTTCCAAATGCAGATTACTCTACTATCCTATCTCTCAGTTACATACAATATTAATTTTATCTTGTTGAAGAGTCAAAAAATTCATGCTTACTCACTGAAATATAGTCTCGTAGTTTTATTTGTAGTTGAGGGTTCAAATAGGATGCTGAAAAATAGTTTAGTTTCAGTCATGTCTCTGTTTGCAATATTATGTGAAAATGGAAGAGGACCTGTGGCTTGAGAATTGTTCTATACAATGGTAGGAATGAAAACTGATTTTACTGTGACCAGTGTTTTAAAATCTCATTGTTTACCCACATATGCACGGGTATGTAAGATGATACAAGAAATCTCCAAAATAATATTAAATCTCCAAACTGTCTGAACAAAAAATATAAATGTAAAAATCTCTAATAAATAATTAAGTCTAGATAATGATAAAGTCCAAAATCCTAATCGATAAATGGGGTAGCTCTCCATCACACAGTCCCGGATCCCCCTAAGCACCTGCCAGAAAAAGTATATGGCATGAGCCAAATGCCCAGTACGGATTTGGAATACAGTTTATAAAACAAGAGGTCGGAAATAAGTCAAAAACTGTTAGATCTACTACTCGACCTGGAGCTGTAATCTGCAATTTATAATAAATCAATAATTTTAAAAATAAGTAAGGCTGAAACAACGTAGGGTTAGGATATTTCATACCGAGATCAGAACAGATACAAATACATATATCATAGGGTATCTAATGCATGAAACAGAATGGATAACGTGCACGACATATACAACGTCACCATAAATCAAATCACAAATCAAACTCTGGGTGCACACACGTATCCTGAACAAATATCAAATGCATAAAAGCTCCTCCCAAGAGCTAACAGAAGGATACGCCGTGACCAATCACACTGTCACGGAAGTGTCATGTCACTGGTGCCGCAATGACATGTTTGCAGTACCCCTATAGCTGGTTAACTCGGTATACCCTGAATCATACTAAGGATCCAAATGAAAAATAATATTTCTCGCAAAATTTAAAATCACCTGAGACAAATAATTCAGATTTCCAAAGTATAGGGTGTCATAAGTAATTTAAAAAACCCGCATAAACAGATATCTAAAATTTTAAAAATCAACTTTTAAAACAATTTCGGAAGGTAACACGGTCAAAGCAAATATTAACGGAATAAACAGAAAATAGAACGAAACAAATAAAATAAATATAAGGTAATGGACAAAAAGAGTAGCGCTAAATAAAATGGGGACAGAATCCGTACCTCAAAAATTACAAACTCTAGTACTATAGAAATCCACACGCGATGATCTAAATTACCAGCTCCCGACTTATTATAATTTATAGTTAAAATCTTTTAGATATTTATTCATTAGACAAATATTTTATGCAAATTATATAAAATATTTCTCTTGAATTTATTATCAGTAACCCATTTAATTAATATTATATTAAAGAATTAATCTGCAACCTCGACAACAAGACATGTGGCCAAACTACTTCATCTAGGACATAAATAATACTAGTATATGATAACTTGAAGGTATAGCCTGTGCTAGAAACTCGAACATCATATTAGTATAAAAACTATCAACACCAGTTAACAGTACTTGTAAATTAATGCATGCAACCCAATTTATATATTAAATTATTGCACAAGATCGACTATAAGTTAGTTCATGAACACATTCATTATTTCATATATCTAATTTAATAAACTCGATTGTAATATACTAACCATAAACATACTTGTATATTAATTAACGACTAACCCAAGGTTTTAAAATATAAAAAAACATAAATGATCTAAACATTAAATATTATAAATCAAATTATAGTGTACCCATGTGTTTGACTACCTTCGTGAACATCATTGTGATATTAGAAAATAAATTAATTAAATATGAAGTAACCACCGTTAATGACTAAATCTCATGCTTCCTATCCTAACTTTTAGACCAAAACACATATACATGAGATGAGATTGAATCATAATAATTAAATTATAAAATTAACTTTTAACTCCTTATGAAATAAAGTGTATCCAAACTAATACGATAATATACATCATTGCAATCTATCATATGGTGTGTTGAAAGATTATAATATTAAGTACAAGAAATTGACATACTTGTTCTCTTTGCTAATATACTAGTCCTGATTCTCTCTCTCGAACTCGTCCGCCGCTCAGTTTCTCGCTCTCTGCTTTGGTCCTATACGACTTCCAAAAGAGGGTTTTATTTTTATATATTAAACACAACATAACTGGACTATATATATTAGCACGCCTATTTTGATTAGAATTCTAAGAAATTAAATAAAATAAAATTTACCATAAAATAGTTTTTTAAATTCTAGTTCTTCTCTAATTAGTAATTATCGAGTTAATCTAGAGCCTAATTCTATTATCATTAAGAAATTTATTATTATATTTATTATTACTATTATTATTATAGTATTACTATTATTATTAAATCATGAATATTACAGTTTTAGATTGAATGACCTTATAGAATCAACATTGGTTGAGATTTACCCAAGGTGCTTTAAATTTGAGTGTACTGCATATATTTTTGAGGTGCCAAGATTTGTTTTTACTTCGAGGAAATGCTATAGGGGAATCATACAGAACTTTATTATTTTTATTCTCGAGGACAGTGAATTAAAAAGAGGAAAATTGTCAATTATTTATAGAGAAGTCAGAAGGGCTGTGACAGTTTTGATGATCAATTTGGTAACGACGGAGAGTTCAAAGGTAGAGGAATTTATGGGAGCATTGCAGGTTGGAATTGATTGTCAGGAAATTGGGCTAATGGACCTTGATTTTATTTTTCTCTTTTCGCGGATAAAGTTTTTATGTGCACCAGACTTGCCGATAATTAGTATTGCATGTGGGAGATAACAACATGTCATGTAATTACAGTTTTACGAAATATAAATTGAGGGCAATTTAAGAGTAAATATTTCCGTGTATGCCACCACGATGCTATTATTAGGAGTACTGGTCAATTTATTTGTCCATAACATCAAAAGGTCCAACATATCTTGGACTAAGCTTTCCCTTCATAACAAAATGCTTTACACCCTTACAAGATGACACCTTCAAGAACACATGATCACCTGGCTCAAATTCACCAAACTTTCGATGTTGATCCGCATAACTCTTTTAACGTGATCGGGCTTTCTTCAAACTTTCTTTAACTTTCTATACCTTCTCATTAGTGATTCTAACCAGCTCTGGTCCTTCAATGACTCTCTCTCCAACCTCATCCCACCAAGATGGTGCTCTACACCTCCTACCATATAAAGCCTCAAATGGTGGCATACCAATACTCGCGTGCGAGCTATTATTGTACGCAAACTCGACAAGATACATATATTTATCCCAATCACCTTTCCACTCCAAAGCACAAGCCCTCAACATATCTTCCAATGTCTGAATCATCCTCTCTGATTGTCCATCAGTGTTTGGATGATAAGCTTTACTAAAATTAATCCTTGTACCCCAAGCTTGTTGGAAACCCTTCCAAAAATGCGATGTAAATCTCGTATCCCTATCAGAAACTATCGACACAGGAACACCATAAATTCTAACAATATCACGCTGAAAAATCTTTGCCAACTCTTGAACAGGAGTGGTCTCTCTAATAGGTAAGAAGTGAGCGGACTTAGTAAGTCTAACAACCAACACCCATATGACATCATTCTTCCTGAAGGTTCTCGGCAAATGAGTCACGAAATCCATAGTAATGTTTTCCCACTTCCAAACTGGAATATCTAATTGTTGTAATAGTCCACTAGGCCTCTGATGGTCTATCTTCACTTGTTGACATGTAAGACATTTCCCCACAAATTCTGCTATGTCTCCCTTCATTCCACTCCACCAAAAGTGCTTCTTCAAATCCCTATACATCTTAGTTAAACTTGGATAAATAGAGAATGAAGAGCTATGAGCCTCCTTCAAAATTTCCTCATGAATCGTCGAGTCTGCGGGAACACATAATTTACTACCCAACCAAATCACGCCCTCATCGTCAACACGAAAATGTTTTTGCTTGCCACATGCCACCTCAGATCTAATAGCTTCCAAACTTGTATCATTCTTCTGAGATTCCTTAACCCTTGAAACAAGATTTGATTTCACTTTCAAACTTGCAATGCTACCTCCTGACCCTCTAACATACAACTCAACACCCAATCGCTCCAAATTTGACAAATGGTGCGGTTAAGTAATGAGAGATGCAACACTCCCCAAGTTCTTCCAACTAAGAGAGTCTGTCACTACATTCTCCTTTCCTGGATGGTACTGAATATTTGCATCATAATCCTTAAGAAGTTCAAGCCACCTTCGTTGTCTCATATAAGTTCTTTCTGAGTAAAGATGTATTTGAGACTCTTGTGATCAGTAAAGATGTCACAAGTCTCTCCATAAAGATAATATCTCCAGATCTTCAAAACAAAGACCCCTGCTGCTAACTCTAAGTCATGGGTATGATAGTTCACCACATAGGGTTTAAGTTGCATAGAAGCATAACAAATCACTTTCCCATGCTGCATAAGAACACACCATAATCCTCTCTTAGAAGCATCACTATAAACATGAAAACCTCCACTCCCTGATGGCAACACAAGTATTGGAGCTGACACCAACCTTTTCTTCAACTCTTGAAAGCTCTTCTCATTAGAAGAGTCAATGGCAAAGCTATGGAAGAGAAACCTTCCACAAAGCGCGAGTAGTAACGTGCCAAACCCAAGAAACTCCTCACCTCCATCACATTGCTAGGTCTGGGCCAATTAGTAATAGCCTCAACTTTCGCAGGATCCAACTCAATGCCACAACCATACATAATATGCCCCAAGAATGCCACTTCCTCCAACCAGAATTCACACTTAGAAAATTTTGTAAACAACTTCTTCTCCCTCAAAATTTCAAGTACAGTACGTAAATGCTCCTCATGCTCCACTCTACTCCTAGAGTATATCAAGATATCATCGATGAAGACCACCACGAATTTATCCATATAATCATGAAAGACCCGATTCATCAAATCCATAAATACCGCTGGTGCATTTGTCAACCCAAAGGACATCACGAGAAACTCATAATAACCATAATTAGTGTGAAATATAGTCTTCAGAATATTTTCATCCCTAACTCGTAACTGATAGTAACTGTATCTCAAATCTATCTTCGAAAAGTACTCCGCCCCTTGTAAATGATCAAACAAGTCATCAATGTGTGGCAAATGATATCTGTTTCTGACAGTCACCTTATTCAACTCTCTATAGTTAATGCACAATCTCATAGAACCATCCTTCTTCTTTACAAATAACACGTGAGCGCCCCACGGAGACACACTTGGCCTGATGAATCCCATATCCAACAACTCTTTTAACTGCTCCTTTAATTCTTGCAACTCAAGTGGTGCCATTCGATAAGGTGCCTTGGAAATAGGCTCAGCACCTGGAACAAGTTCAATAGTAAACTCAACCTCTCTATGTGGTGGCAAACCTGGTAGCTCATCGGGGAACACATCTTCATACTCTCTCACAACTGGATAATCCACGATGCGAGGTTCATCCTTCGATGTACCCTTCACAAAATCAAGGTAGCCATCACAACCCTTAGATAAAAGTTTTCTCGCCTTTAGAGCGGAAATTAATTTAACCTCCACTTTTGGCTGAGACCCTTGGTATACAAATTCTGGGTTATCTGCATCCCCAAAGATCACCCTTTTCCCTTGACAATCAATTGTGGCACGATGTTCACTCAACTAATCCATGCCCAAAATAATGTCAAAGTCTTGCATCTCCATCGGAAGCAAGTTAACTTTACAACTTCTATCTCCAACAGTTATCGGACACTCTCGATACATATCAGAAATAACAAAATAATTCCCCATCGGGATAGCAATAGATTTATAAGAATATAATAATAAAGGTGAAATGCCAAGATGACAGACAAACGATAAAGACACAATAGAATGGGTCAAACCAGTATCAAATAACACATAAGCATCATGTCTACTAACAAGAAGTGTTTCTGAAATGGTACATGAATTAGCTACTGCCTGATTTGTAGTCAATGCAAAAACTCTGGCTGTAGGATTTTGTTGACTGCCACTGCCATTACCTCCGCCAGCTGCTCCTCCACCAGTGTTGTGTGGCACTGTACAATCCTTCGCCCTATATACAGAGACAGAATTGAAGAATGAAATTCTACAAGAAGCTCACAACTCAAGGAATTCCATCCATCCAGGAAGTACCAAGATGTACAGAGATTTAAAAGAGAATTATTGGTGGCCATATATGAAAAGAGAAATTACGGAATGGGTTAGCAAATATTACACGTGCCAAAGAGTTAAGGCAGAGCACCAGAGACCAAGCAGATTGTTACAGCCACTAGAGATTCCATAATGGAAATGGGAGCACATTGCTATGGATTTTATAGTTGGCTTACCGAGGATGAAAACGAACCATGATGCTATTTGGGATATAGTGGACAGACTAACCAAATTAGCTCATTTCTTGCCTATCAATGAAAGATTTTCACTGGATAAGTTGGTTCACATATATTTGAAGGAAATAGTTGTTCGTCACGGAGTTCTTGTGTCTATTGTATATGATCGAGATCCACGATTCAATTCAAGATTTTGGAGAAGTTTTCAAGAATGTTTGGAACTAAGTTAAACATGAGTACGGCTTATCATCCGCAGACTGACAGCCAAAGCGAGAGAACAATCCAAACAATTGAAGACATGCTACGTGTTTGTGCTATTGATTTCAAAGGAAATTGGGACGAGCATTTGCCCTAAGTGGAATTTGCTTACAATAACAGTTATCATGCCAGTATCGGAATGCCTCCCTATGAAGCTCTTTATGGACGCAAATGTCGATCACCAATATGTTGGGACAAAGTCAAAGAACTAAAATACTTGGACCCGAATCAGTGCAACAGACAAAAGAAGTTGTGAAAGTCATCCAGAAAAGGTTAATTGTAGCGCAAGATCGCCAAAGGAAATATGCGGACCAGTCTAGGAAGGATATGGAATTCAAAGAAGGAGATGGAATTCAAAGAAGGAGATCTAGTGTTACTGAAGGTGTCACCATGGATAGGGTTGTCAAGATTTGGAAAGAAAGGAAAGCTAAGTCATAGATATGTTGGACCTTTTGAAATATTGAAACGTGTCGACAAGGTAGCATACGAGTTGGCGTTACCCCCACATATGGAGCATATTTATAATGTTTTTCACGTATCGATACTTAAGAGATATAATCTAGATTCTAGGCATGTAATTGATTATGAACCGATAGAACTTCAGGCAGATTTATTGTACGTGGAGAATCCAATAGAGATTCTAGAAAAGAAAGAGAAAGTATTAAGAAATAAAGTTGTAAATTTGGTAAGAGTATTATGGAGAAACCCAAAGGTTGAAGAGTCAACTTAGGAACTAGAAAGTGATATGCGAGAAAAGTACCCTCAGTTGTTTACTTAGGAGATTCTAAGGACAGAATCCTTTTAAGGGGGGAAGGATGTAATATCCGGGATATAGCGTGTAATTATTTTATCAATAAATGATTATTATATGATTATTATGTGATTTCTGATGAATTATTTGTTGATTGATATTAATATTTAGATGTTTATATGTGATAAAAGGTGATTAGGTTAATTTTAGTATGTCCAGAATGTAATATAGATAATTGTGATATTTTTCTGGTAATTTTTGGATCGTTATATAATTTTAAAATGATTTATAAATTTATAAATTATTTTCTGAATAATTACAAAACTATTTTATAAAGCCGGGAATCGTCCAACTTCAACCGTTTTTACATTTTCACAACCCAAAACTCTTCGGAAAACTCCTTTCTAACCTAATTTGATAATTACGGACATTTTCCTATTTAGACTTTTTCGATCCGGATTACGGTTTGACCTGTATGCGTCCCGGCGCAAAATTTTCGATACGATAATCATTTCGATAGACCAACAAAACCCGTATTCTCAAAAGACGAGATAATATTACATTATTTCCGTATAAAGTATTTTATAAGAAGCCCGGTTTGGATAATTATCCAGTACGGGTATCAAATCGGATCATTTTTTGCAGTTATTTAGCCGCTAAGTAACTTATTTATCGATCTAATACGATCCAACACGAACCAATATTCCATAAATATAAATAGCCCTTTTCTTATTTCATTTTATGCGTATAATCATAATCAATTAGTAGAAATCAGTAAATACAGAGAAAACCCTAATTAAACGCCGCGTTCTTGAAAATCAAACTCACAAACGAAGGCGTTATCGAATTCGGAATCGAGCGTGCCATATATCAAATCGAAGCTCTCGAAAAGATCTTTCTGAATCAACCATCCATTTTAGTGCAGAGATCAAGGTTATTTTCTTACTTAATTATTTTAATTTGAATTATTTAATTATTAAAATCAAAAATTTTGATTTTGATGTTATTGATATGATTTGATGCTTGAACCATGTAGATCTTTTCTTCCGGGTCATTTTGGTATATTATATGATGAATTTGGAGTTCAATAACATGTAGAAAAGTGTGTTTGATTTTCGGATTAAAGAAATTAGAATTTTAAAACTATGAATGTTCTTAATCGAATTTAGGAACTTTTGATTTGTTAATTCTAGGCTTAATCGAATAGCATCAGCTTATAGATCGTTCAAAAATAAGTCAATTTATGTATTTCGGGTCGGGTTCCGGTGTTCTTCCTGACCCGTTTCTTTTGATTACCTGACTCGGTTTTGATCCTCTGAAACCCTATCCCCAATTCTAATTACTGTTTCTACATTTCTTTTACTTAAAAATTATTTTAAAATTCTGTTTTATTTCGAAAAATTCATTTTAAATTCTAAAAATCAATATTTAATTTCGAAAATTTAATTTTAAATTAAAATTAAATCTTAATTATTTAGTTAATTAATTTTAGTTGATAATTAATTATTTAATTAATCGATCAATTTAAATATTAATTGATTAATTTATTTAATTAGTTATTAATTTATTTTAATTAATTATTTAATTAGATTTAATTATTTTTTTGGATTTAAAAATTTCGAAATACGGTTTTGAGCTTTAAAATATTATTTAAAATTATTTTTAAAGCTCAATAATTAGTATTTAATTATTTTAAAGTCAGATTTGGGTGTTCGAACCCTATTATTTAATTATAAAATGATTTGGAGACCCATTTTAATTCCAAAAAATGTTCAAAAATTCGTATTAAATACCTGGAAAATTATTTTAACCTTGAATCTTCTTTAAATAATTATTTTAATTGAATATCTTACGTGCTACGTGTTATATGTGATCTGATTGATGTATAATATGACTGTACGTGCATTGTTTGACATTTTTTAGCGTAACTTTCAATCTATACATCGGATTTGGGTAAAAGGAAGGGTAGATAGAAGCTTGTAACGAATAGAATGTGATGAGAAGTAGTATTGATAAATAAATGTGATGTTTAACAGAGGAAGCGAGAAGTAGAAAGGGAAAACAAGTGGTCAGTGAGTGGGAACCAGTAGACAAGTTCAAGTAGAATAAAAGCGAGTTGATAAGGCAAATGTTTCTGCTCTTCCTTGTAATAAAATTGCAAGTATTCCTAATGGTTCTTGTTCTATATTGCAAGTACTTTAGAGTACTTAACCCTAAACCCTGATTCTTATTGATCCTGAGCCGCAAGCCTGATTTCTTGTAAACCACTGATTGTTGAATTTTTGGATACAAACCGCACCTATACAATACTACTTCATAAATACATATCTACCATATACTGATTCTTGATATGAGATTGATTCTCATACCAACCCTTATGCCTTGTATAACAGAAGACCAATCCTTGTAACCCTTGAACCCCTGGTCTTCTACTTTCTGATTTTTTCCTTGATTGAAAGCCAATTTTATGATTTCCTTGTTATACCTTTATGGAAATATATATCACCTTATACTTCGAGATAAATGTTTATGATTCAGCGTATTGATTTACATTGCTTATCATATTGTGATTCTAGAATTGGATTGTTTATAAATATGGACCAGATTCGTGGTCGGACCAGATTCGTGGTCATAATATGCCAATGTGTGCCTTGGATCCAGTATATAGAGCAAAGCTAGGAGCCTTGCTCGGGGTTAGTGCGTGACTGATCAGCAGCCTAACCTTGGTTTTTAAAAATAATAGTAAATATTTAATTCTAATCATTTCTTATCAAGAAACTTGATTCCTTATATCATTACAATTGATCATTGTTTAATCTAAGTGTTGTCATTATGATTTGCTGAGCTAGATAGCTCACTCTTACAAATCTGTTTATATTCTTTTCCAGTGAAAAAGGAAACTGGTGGTAGCGAGGATCCCCAGACAAGTGTGCGAGTTAGGTATCCAGGTTGAAATGGGATAAGCTAGCAGATGATGTTTGGATTAGTGTGTGTTGATAGTTTGTAAATAAAGTTTACTTCCATTGTAAGATAAATAAACTGGGATTTGGAACGTTTGTAATATAAATAAGGTTGTGGCTTATGGGCATACTTTAAACTGCTTTGATCCGTGGAAAATGGTAAGTAGGGTCATTGCATATATATTATTTTCATAAACAGGTTTAAATATGGTGTGTGTGTGTGTGTTGTGGACTTCAAACTTCTGACCCAGGTTTGGAGGGCGCTACATAGGCTGCTTCTGTCGCTGAAATTGCTGATTCTGATTCTGACAAACATACTGATTCCGACCATGAAATGATTGACCACCCCTATTCTGATTCTGTTCGCACCATTGTCCCTGCTGACCACTCTAACCTCCATACCACTGTCTACCCTGTGCAAAACCCTGATCATTTCTAGTCCTCTTACTACCACTGTTAGACCTAGAAGTCCTGAAATCTATGTGCTCCTTCTCAACATTCTTTGTTATATCAGTCAACTTTGCCACATTATCAAATTTGAAAGAAATTATGGAACCCCTCAGATAAGAATTCAACCCATATTTAAATTTATCAGCCTTCTGTGCAACAGGCCCTGCAACTATCCCAGCAAATCCAGCCAACCTTATAAACCTTTCCATATAATCAGTAATGCTCTCATCATAGTGCTACACAATAGAATGAAACTCCCTCAAATAAGCATCTTTATCAGCATTAGAGAAGTACTGCTCATAGAATAACTCTTTGAATCCCTGCCATTCCAAAGCTTTTGCATACTGCTCCCCTCTAGTAGCTTTCACTCCTCTCCGCCACCTCGAAGTATCACCCTCTAACTTATACACAGCTAACCTGACATTCTGAATCTCATCACAACCAAGTGCATCAAAAATCTTTTCAAGATGAATAATCCAATTTTCAGCATCAATAGGAGTCGGCGTTGAATTAAAAGAGTCTGGTTTCTGCTTTACAAACCTCTCGTGCGGCGCCCTCCAAACCTGGGTCGAAAGTTTGGGGTTCACAACACACACACACAATATATAAACCTGTAAATGAAATATTATTTGTAAACACCCTGCTTTATACCACCATGGATCGCAACAGGTTAAAGTATGAAAACAAGCCACAACCTTAACTTTTATTATAATGTACCCAAATCCCAACTAATTTGACTTACAACTGATAATGAAATTGTTCTTACAATCTTACTATCTCACTACCATATAAAGCTCCTGCTAGCTCGATCCAATTCAATCTGGAATCCTAGCTCGTACTTTGGACTGAGGAACCTCACTATCAACCATATCCTTTTTAAATGTAGAATACATAAAAAGATTCGCAAGAGTGAGCTAACTAGCTCAGCAAGTCATAATAACGATAACTGAGGTTAAACAATGTTCAAATGGAATGATTCAGAAGAATCAAGTTTCTTGTTAAACAATTGTTAGAATTGGATATTCATTTTAAAATTTAAAACCAAGGTTAGGCTGTTGATCAGTCACACACTAACCCCAAGCAAGGCTCCCAGCTTTGCTCTATATACTGGATCCAAGGCACACATTGGCCTACTACGACCACGAATCTGGTCTGAACACAAATCTGGTCCACATAAAGAAAACTATCCAATTCTAAAACAGTTCAGTATGATAAACAATGTACTTCAATAAAACAAAATCATAATCAATGATGATAAAACACTTGAATAAAAGCATAATGCAATTCATGGGTATCACAAGGGTGTATCTAAGTATGTATAAGAAGTAGCCTTCAGCCTGTAGGAGAATCAGGTATTAGATGAGCAAGGATTTTACAAGGTTTAGTTATTTGATGTCACAAGGTATGATTGAGTATAAAAGTTTCTGTATGTTCAAACAATTCTGTTCCAGTGTTTGGTATATGATGGTTATATATTTGTGGAGTAGTATCATATTTGTGCAGTTTAATATCTGGTAAATCAACAAAGAATGGTGCACAAGGAATAAGGCTTACGGTTCAAAGATCAAATGATGTGGCTCAGGTCCAAGGCTGAATGATTCAAAGTACTTACAATATAAAACATAGATATTTTGAATACTTAACAATATGTCACAAGAGAATCTATAAATATTTGCATTATATCTCGAAAAAGGTTTAGAAGTACTTGCCTTGCAGAGCTTTACAACTATTACTGATCGACTCTGAGCCGACTCGGACGCTCAGGCTTTAACATCCAACCACTAGATCACCTTGGATTCAACTTCGACACTCAGGTTTTTCGGTTGAAACCCTACTGAGCTCGCCGACTGACCACTAGGTTATCATTAGTCCAACATCCACTTTCTGTTTCCCGACTAGAACCTACAGGGTCGAAATACTCTATGTTAGACACCCAATTATGCTTAACATATCCTCGATACCAATCCTACCCAAGGATAACAATCCCGACTCGTACTTATATACATTACTATAGTACACGTAATATACAGGATTCATATACTCAAATCTCGATTCAATATTCATTTTCGAAAAAACACATATACTCATCATTTTGGGAAACAAGGGTTGCCAGCTATAATTTATAAAATATATTCTTACAACATGAAGGTACATTTCGTAAAATAGGGTTATTAACTATATGGAACAATATGCAGGTAGGCTCGTACCACATTCATTTATAAGTACATAACTATATACACTCTAATGATATTCCCTATGTTTTGCAGGATACGCTTCCAAAATTTGGACAGCGTCTCTTTTGTTTATCGGACTACCCGTCGAACAAAATCGACGTCTCAATCAACTACCAATCCAACAATCAATCCAATCATAATTCATCAACCAAATTACGTACTTGACTTTAATATAAAATAACAAATTCTCATTTCAAAGATAATTTTACGAATTAATTTATTTATTTTAAAATATTAGGACTCAGAAATACTCATCACGGTCCACCGTCGGCTTGCCGAGGCTAATCGCCGACGGCGGTAAAATATGTTGGTACCCGATATATTTCAGGCTTCCTTACAGATTATACCGATTAATAGATTAAATTAACTGCATTGACAAGTGAATAAAAATAAGCAGTTTCAAATAAGCACACGCATGCGCGTGCACTACAGAACGGAACAAGCGGCCGGAAAGTACCACACCTGACCGGAGAACAAAACAGAAAAAGGCACACATAGAGGATCCGTAGATATACAGATATAAAGATGTGTATATACTATACATCAGAGTCACCAGCCAAGAAGGGGCAACTCAGAACCTTAAAACAACACCCAATTTGGACAACCGGAAACAAGAAACAGCCGGAATCGCAACACAGAAATCAAGCACAATACACACACATGCATGTATATATATATATATGTATATACTTAACAATCAGTCTAGAAGCAAATCACGGCATAACTAGCATACCGGAAATCAGAGCTGCGGCGAAGCTTCTGGAATAGGGGAGAGATAAGAAGAATAAGAGAAGAATGTTTTTGTTTTATTGTTTTTGTGGTTTTGTTTTGTTTTTTAAACAAACCAGCACCTGCCACGTATAAAAAAATAAATGGACACCCGACAAATCTTTTTCTGAAAACTAACCATGTGTCCAAAGAGGATTTATATGAACCTCTGCAGCTTAGTTTCGCCCCGCAATTTGTATTTTAACGAGCCATGGTACGAATAAGAAAAATCCGTAAAATTACCGAAATAGTGTTAAAATATTATAAATATTCCGAAGTTAATAAAAATGTAAATTTTGTAATTTTTAAAAAATTTCTAAAACATAATTTATACCCGCTTTTAACAACTAAACGAAACAACACGCGGGTGAGATTAATCCCAAAAATTCCCAAAATAATTTTAAAATTCTCGGAATATTCCAGTCTTACATAAATATGAGTTTCATAAATTTTGAAGAATTCTGGAATTAAATATAAATTTTACAAATAAATACAATCAGAAAATTATACAGGGGTAAATAATTGATGAAATATTGATTTCTAAATTTTATAAAATCCCAAAAATAATTATTGTAATTATAAAACCATTAAAACAATTTTAGAGACAATCCATATATTTATACAAATAAATTTGCATTAAATTTACTTTTAAAAGTGGAAACAATTCAATATAATTCCATAATTAATTACGGGGACAACCCGGTACACCATAAATCACACATACATAATAATAAAATAAAACCGAGCTGACAAAAACTATACACATACTTTAATTATTTAATACTTCCATAATTACATATTTAAATAATTCAAAAATACACGAGTCATTATGTCCTTCCCCCCTTAAAAAGATTTTGTCCTCAGAATCTGATCTAACTAAACAAGTGAGAACATTTGTCAAGCATATATGACTCTAATTCCCAAGTAGACTCTTCTACTCAAGGATTTCAAACGTACTTGCTATAGATATACACTCATTTCCAAGGACTCGCCTTTAACGATCAAGAATTTGGATCGATCACTGTATGCAGAACAAACTTGGACAAGAGCCCATTGGCTCCTAATCAATCACTTAATTCAAATCAGATACTTATCGCTTTAACATTGACAGGCAAAACACATTATATGTAGATACTGTTATGACGGTAACATCAACTTATGAAAAACTTTATCTATATTTATCAATACCTCGAATGGTTCACTAAATTTAGGACTCAACTTGTCCCTTCTACTCAGACTTATCCAATCTCTTTCAAGATGAAACTTTTACTAACGCTACTGTTCCTATTTCTATATTCATACTCTCTCTCGATACAAATCCGCCTTCTTTCTTTGTCTACTCCGAGCTGCTTCAAATAATATCATTACGCCCTTTGGTATACTGAATTAACTCAGGATTTGACAACTTTCTATCTCCCACTTTACCTCAATAAAGTGGGGACCTACACTTGCGTGGCATTCTAAAGTTGACATCGATGATAATGATCATCCCAGTTTTTCCTTAAAACTCAACCTCTCAACATATCTTATATTTCCTGAATCGCTTTCTCACTTTGACCCTTCGTTGAAGGATGATAGGCGGTACTCATTTTCAACTTAGTTTCCAAACATTTAAACATCTTCTATTTGTTTCTATCAGTTAAGGCTGAAAAGTAATCTCATATATTCACTTATTATCACCTTTAGGTATTTGAACTTCATATTCCACTCTTTACAATTCGTTTATTAACTCCTTAGTGGTCTTACTTATATCTAATCCTTTCTTTCTGCACCAGGATTTTCTTACCATACGGCTTTGTTTAGGTAGTTGTTAATGGATTAATCAGAATCTTTTGTTAACCTCGGTCAAAATTTCATACTTGAAAACTCAACGTATAGTTGCTTTCCTTCTAATCTTCGGAGAAAAATCCTTGGGCATTCCACACAGACTTTCTTTTTCTTTGAATAGTTGATGATGTTATCAATAGATACAATTCACTTATCCGAGTTCTCCTTATACACCACGTTCCTTAATTTCTTATAGTCAACTGATACACTTGTTATTTCACATAATATCACCAGAGCTTGCAATGCTCATAACTCATTTTATTCGTAATCTCTGATATGTTCTCAGGTCAGATCTTAAGTTAATCCCGAAAACATAAGACACTTCTTGAATTAGGTCTCGTCAGTAATCAATTTTCTATAGGGGTCACTTATTCTTATTCGTTGTTTTGTTAAACTCCCGATAATCAGTACACAATCTCATAATTTCATCCCTTTTCTCTAACAACATCACTGGTACAATTTATGATTCGCTTCTTGTAAAACCACTCCTTGGTTTGCCTTGTCCACTAGGCCTCCGATACTTTGCCTTAATTCTTTGACATGTCTAACACTTCCTAATCCATTTCGAAATTTCCTTCTTATACCTGGTTATCAATAGTTTTCTTTAAATTTCCGTATATCTTGGCATTTCTTAAATAAATTATATACTTTATACTGTGAATTTCCTGTAGGATCTCATTTCTTAATTATTTTTACTTATAGCATCTAAGTGCTGGAAGAAAACCTGAGAATATCGTGATCGTTCTTCTGAGTGCATAAATTTCCTCTTACTAACTATTAATATCGTGATCCATTATCTTCTCTTGACATCTCTTTATCTTTTCTTAACAATTCTGACTGAAAGGTCATACTACCCATCCTTGTTTCCTTTGGATTATATATCTGACTTCCAACTCCAACTTCTGAAATTCCATAGATAATTCTTTTCGGTGCAGTCTCTATGTTTATTTTCTCCTTTTTTCTTATCGCTTGCCACTACATTTGCTTTTCCTTGTGAATACATACTTCAAACTCTTATGGTCCGTATAGATCTTACACCTTCCTCCATACATGTAATGTTTCCCAATCTTTCGAAGCGAATATTATTATTACTGCTAATTCCAAATTATGAGAAGGATACTTCTGCTCATAAGGTTTCGGTTGTCTGGATGCATATACAATAACTTTATTGTGATGCATCAACACACATCCTATTCCCTTATGAGAAGTATCACTATAGACTACAAAATCTCCTTGATACTTTCAAAGTGATAAATCATGTGTTGTAACCATTCCCTCCTTTAACTCCGCAAAACTTTCTTCACCCTTCTCCATTTCATATAAATTTCTTGTTTTTCTTGGTTAGCTTCGTCAAGGTGTTGCAACTTTCAAGAAATCTTGAACAAATTTCCGATAATAACCGGCCAATAATAAAACTTCTTACTTTTGTTGGTGCTTTTGGTCGTTCTTCATTCATAGTAACTTTAATCCCTGCTGGATCCCCCTTTGGTCTCCTCTTCACTGACTATTTATACTACGAATTATACTTCCTACCACCAAAGCTCTCACTTTGCAAACTTTATATACAACTTTTTTCTTTTCCGACTCCCCAGTTATCATTCGATACTTTGCATAGTCCTCCATTGACTTTAAGTAACTTATCCAGATATTCTTAAAGATTCTGTCCATCCAGTTTCAATATTACTGGTATATTGGTTAATCCAAATAACATTACTAGAGTTTTATAACAACTATACTTAGTTCTGAAAATTATCTTTGATATGTGCATAGGTTCAGTTTTCAATTGGTAATACCCAAATCTTAAATCAATTTTAGAAAATATTTTGCTCCTTTCATCCGATCAAACAAATCATTAGTTCGAGGTAACAAATACTTACTCTTGATAGTAAACTTGTTGAGCTTTTGCTAGTTGACACATAACCTCGTACTTCCATCTTTCTTACTAACAATTAATACCGGTACACCATATGGGGTACACTAGGTCTAATCACTCCTTCTTCTAACATCTTTTGCATTTGCTTTGCTAACTCCTTCATTTTAACTGGTGCCATTTTGTGTAAGGCCTTAGACATTGGCTTCGTCTCAGGTGCTAAATCAATCGCGAACTTCATTTCTCTATCTGGAGGAAATGTTGGTAACTCATCTGGAAACATATCTTGAAACTCCTTAATTCCTATAAAATCTTCAAATTCTGTTTGCTCTTGACTTTTATTTATAATCACCATAGTGCTCACATCTTGATCACCGTAATCATCGTTAACAAATTCTTTACCTTCCTTCTTCCTTTATAGCTCATCATATTCTTAGTTAGTGTCTTCAGAATTGTCTTTTCATCACGACAGTCTATCTGGGCATCACGCTTAAATAGTTAGTCCATTTCCTAGAATATTGTTAAATTCTCCTATCTTAAATGATATCAAATCCTCATAAACTTATTTCCAGAAACCTCGATTCCAATATGGGTACTCACTTATTTAACAAATACACATTCTTGATTTGCTAGCCCTTTAGTCATTATCTTATCCAGTCAACAGGGTAATTCATCTCATCAACAAAATCTTGAGAAATAACAATCAAGTTGCTCCCACATCTTTCAATACTTTAACGCATAAGGTATTAACAATAATCATTCACGTGATCACATCCGTATTTTAAATAACATATTTCACAAGAAAATCGCAAACTCTCGTTCTCGGAGACGTATTCCTTATTGGAGTAGATTCCCTTGACTCTTAGTGCATCCCTGACTGGGGCTAGTGATTTGCAATCCTCGCCATATGCTCTTGTTTCCTTTCCATGCATGAGAGGTAGATGGAACCTTGCCCGCTTAGTTCATAATACGTTGATTTTTGTTTGAAAAAAATTCTTGCAAAGAATGACAGTACAACGAAACAACTAGAATGATTCACAATTTAACAAAATTAGAGTTGAAAAGAAAGAAGAACTAATAATTTGAATATGAATGAGACAGCCACATTGGTACTTAAGATGGCTAGTCTTTCATACCATATGGCATACAGCACATGATTAGGTGGCGCCCCACCCGACTCTTTGTCATCCCTGACAAAGCGTCTCACCATAATACTGCTCGTCCCAATCAGAGAGCAAACTTGAGGGAAAGAATTAAATTTAAAAGGAATGAAACATCCTCATTTTTCTTATCACCGTAAAGATTTTTCAAGGAAAGAAGTTCATACATATTTAGGATTCTAAAAGAGAATATACACTATAATATTGCAGAAAAGAATGATATTATTGGTCACCATCCACATTTCACTTGTATTCATCTTTCAAGCTTGTTCGATCATATCCCCATTGTGTCATATAACAACTTTAGAAAGTATGTTGAAATGCCTTCGCAAATTAAGCATTATGGTAGATTCTTACTTATTAAGTCTTGTGTCTTTAACATCATATCTACACGTATAATACTTTAACAATTCGATTATAATGGCGTTCTTACCAAATAACCTCGAGTTTCCTCTTTTTAATTTAGAATAACCATTAATCATACGCCATAACGATCCTTTTGTTAATAATATTCTTCTTTTAGAAAAAGTCTGGAAATCTTCCCAATCTTCTTCGGTCATACTCAGGCTTCTGTTAGATCAATGAATTCTTTGAACTCTAATAGTCCTAGTAATTGGATGAATAATTGCTCTGTACGCTGATTCTGTTGTTAGTCTTATCAAACAATATTTGCACCTTTATATTAGGAATAATCAACTTCTTCATAATCGCAGATCACTTTATTCTCTGAATTAATAATACTAAGTTTAAAACAAGTATTTTTCCAGGTAATTCGGGTCTTTTAACAGACAAGAAACTCAAGTAGTAACTTGACAACCAATGTTTAAAACTTATTTTATTAAAAAGAGCCTTTGGAAATTTGTTAAGAAAATCTGTTTCGAGAGTTTGTTTAAAAATTTTGAAAATCGCACATCTGGTTGTCCTTACTATATGAGTTGGTTGTTGTCCTTCCTACCTATAACAAGGTACTAAATTAAAGAAATGATCACATAAAGGTCCATTCACTTCAATCTGCCTTCTCTCTTTTATTGGGTCCATTTGCCTTCCTTAATCAGCGAAAAGTTCAGTTATCGTTGCATGTTATCTTATTTGTATCTTCACATCAAAGCTTCCATACTTGTAATGCTCCCGTCATCAACTTTGCAGTCGTTAAGTATAACAGGCTATCCAATAGTCAACAAGTCCACTGATGACACATCACATTGTTACTATAAATATATTACATCATCATTACACCATTATCTAACTTCAAGAAAGCTCCAGATCCATATTCTTCTCTAACTCTCTTTCAAAACACATCTAGTCCTTTCCACAAGCTAGTCATGGGTGGCCTAGTCACTAATGGCTTCTTTTAACCTTGTAGCAGCTATCCTCTGGAACACTTGAATGTTCTTTCTAAACTTCTTCTCACCTTTATTTATATCTCAAGTACTCACTATTTACTGTAGCTCCCAAATTCATCCTCGTAGGTACTGTTGCTTCATAAGGCAAGTTTTAAACTGGGGTATAGAACAGGGTGTAGGGTAAACTGAAGAGATACACTCAAAGCCGAATGTCCAGTAAAACAAGAATAAACAGATGGAGGTTCTTAAATAGGTAGTCTCATATCAAGAGTTGGTAAAATAGCGTATAATAGCTTGAAGGGGGCAGCTGTTATAATAGAAGGTAGTATCATTAATACTGATGGAAGAACAAGGTGCACATCAAATCTGAGTGAAGATGACGATCCTCGCACGGAAGGCTCCAAACGATTAGATAATACAGGGAAATCAGGATTTGCCATTACCGTTGTTTGGAATTCACATCGCAAGCTAAGAATCTCGAATCGCAACATGAATCATACCGAAAACCTACCATACAGCCGAACTCAATCCTTACGACATCTTATCTTTCTATTTCCTATTCCTAATCCTAACCCTCTACCCAATCCCGACAATCTAGGCTTGTTTTAGTGACTTATAACCTGTAGCTCTGATACCAACCTGTGGCGCCCTCCAAACCTGGGTCAAAATTTTGGGGTCCACAATACACACACACACATAATATATAAACCTATAAATGAAATATTATTTGTAATGACCCTGCTTTACACCACCATGGATCATAACAGGTTAAAGTATGAAAACAAGCCACAACCTTAACTTTTATTACAATGTACCCAAATCCCAACTAATTTGACTTACAACTGATAATGAAATTGTTCTTACAATCTTACTATCTCACTACCATATAAAGCTCCTGCTAGCTCGATCCAATTTAATCTGGAATCTTAGCTCGTACTTTGGACTGAGGAACCTTGCTATCAACCATATCCTTTTTAACTGTAGATTACATAAAAGGATTCGCAAGAGTGAGCTAACTAGCTCAGCAAGTCATAATAACGATAACTGAGGTTAAACAATGTTCAAATGGAATGATTCAGAAGAATCAAGTTTCTTGTTAAACAATCATTAGAATTGGATATTCATTTTAAATTTTAAAACCAAGGTTAGGCGGCTGATCTCACACACTAACCCCGAGCAAGGCTCCCAGCTTTGCTCTATATACTGGATCCAAGGCACACATTGGCCTACTATGACCACGAATCTGGTCTGACCACGAATCTGGTCCACATAAAGAAAACTATCCAATTCTAAAACAGTTCAATATGATAAACAATGTACTTCAATAAAACAAAATCATAATCAATGATGATAAAACACTTGAATAAAAGCGTAATGCAATTCATGGGTATCACAAGGGTGTATCAAAGTATGTATAAGAAATAGCCTTAAGCCTGTAGGAGAATCAGGTATTAGATGAGCAAGGATTTTACAAGGTTTAGTTCTTTGATGTCACAAGGTATGGTTGAGTATAAAAGTTTCTGTATGTTCAAACAATTCTGTTCCAGTGTTTGTTATATGATGGTTATATATTTGTGGAGTAGTATCGTATTTGTGCAGTTTAGTATCTGGTAAATCAATAAGGAATGGTTCACAAGGAATAAGGCTTACGGCTCAAAGATCAAATGATGTGGCTCAGGTTCAAGGCTGAATGATTCAAAGTACTTACAATATAAAATAGAGCTATTTTTAATACTTAACAATATGTCATGAGAAAATTTATAAATATTTGCATTATATCTTTAAAAAGGTTTAGAAGTACTTGCCTTGTAGAGCTTTACAACTATTACTGATCGACTCTGAGCCGTCTCGGACGTTCAGGCTTTAACGTCCAACCACTAGATCACCTTGGATTCGACTTCGACACTCAGGTTTTTCGGTTGAAACCCTATAGAGCTCGCCGAATGACCACTAGGTTATCTTTAGTCCAACATCCACTTTCGGTTTCCCGACTAGAACCTATAGGGTCGAAATACTCGGTTAGACTCTCAGTCATGCTTGACATATCCTCGGTACCAATCCTACCCAACGATAACAATCATGACTCGTACTTATATACATTACTATAGTACACGTAACATACAGGATTCATATACTCAAATCTCGATTAAATATTCGTTTTCGGAAAAACACATATACTCATCGTTTTAGGAAACAAGGGTTGCCAGCTATAATTTATAAAATATATTCTTACGACACGAAGGTACATTTCGTAAAATAGGGTTATTAACCATATGATACAATATGCAGGCAGGATCGTACCACATTCATTTATAAGTACATAACTATATACACTCGACTGATATTCCCTATGTTTTACAGGATACGCTTCAGAAATTTGGACAGCGTCTCCTTTGTTTATCGGACTACCCGTCGAACAAAATCGACGTCTCAATCAACTACCAATCCAACAATCAATCCAATCACAATTCATCAACCAAATACCTACTTGACTTTAATATAAAATAAAAAATTCTCATTTCAAAGATAATTTTACGAATTAATTTATTTATTATAAAATATTATGACTCAGAAATACTCATCACGGTCCACCGTCGGCGATAAGCCTCGGCGAGCCGACGGCGGTAAAATATGTCGGTACCCGATATATTTCAGGCTTCCTTACAGATTATACTGATTAATAGATTAAATTAACTGCATCGACATATCACTTAATTTCATCTGAAATTTCAGAAATAAAATAAAAACAAGCAGTTTCAATTAAGCACACGCATGCGCGTGCACAACGGAACAGAACAAGCGGCCGGAAAGTACCACACCCGACAGGAGAATAAAACGGAAAAAGGCACACACAGAGGATCTGTAGATTTACAGATATAAAGATGTGAATATACTATACATCAGAGTCACCATCCAAGAAGGGGCAACTCAGAATCTTAAAACAACACCCAATTCGGACAACCGGAAACAAGAAACAGCCGGAATCGCAGCACATAAATCAAGCACAATACACACACATGTGTATATATATATATGTATATACTTAACAATTAGTCTGAAAGAAAATTACGGCGTAACTAGCTCACCGGAAATCAGAGCTGCGGTGAAGCTTCGGGAACAGGGGAGAGATAAGAGGAATAAGAGAATAATGCTTTTGTTTTAATATTTTTGTGGTTTTGTTTTGTTTTTTTTAAAGAAACCGGCACCTACCACGTTTAAAAAAATAAATAGACACACGGAAAATCTTTTTCTGAAAACTAACCAGTGTCCAAAGAGGATTTATATGAACCTCTGCAGCCCAGTTTCGCCCCGCGATTTGCATTTTAACGAGCCATGGTACGAATAAGAAAAATCCGTAAAATTACTGAAATAGTGTTAAAATATTATAAATATTTTGAAGTTAATAAAAATATAAATTTTGTAATTTTAAAACAATTTCTAAAATGCAATTTATATCCGCTTTTAACAACTAAACGAAACAACATGCGGGTGAGATTAATCCCAAAAATTCCCAAAATAATTTTAAAATTCTCGGAATATTCCAAATTTAAATAAATATGAGTTTCATAATTTTTGAAGAATTTTGGAATTAAATACATATTTTACAAATAAATACAATCAGAAAATAATACAGGGGTAAATAATTGATGAAATATTGATTTCTAAATTTTATAAAATCCCAAAAATAATTATTGTAATTATAAAACCATTAAAACAATTTTAGAGACAATCCACATATTTATACAAAAAAATTTGCATTAAATTTACTTTTAAAAGTGGAAACAATTCAATACAATTCCATAATTAATTACGAGGACAACCGGTACACCATTAATCGCACATACATAATAATAAAATAAAACCGAGCTGACAAAAACTATATACATACTTTATTTATTTAATACTTCCACAATTACATATTTAAATAATTCAAAAATATACGAGTCGTTATATCTCCAGCCATACAAACGACTCCAACTGATGGCCATGACCGTTCTGATTTTGATTCCCATTGCCATTCTGATTTCCTTGTCCATTTTGATTTCCCTCGCCATTCTGATTTCTTTGTACATTTTGATTTCCCTTGCCATTCTGATTTCCTTGGTTTTCCAAAGCTTGTTGTACAGCCCGAGCCACTGCTTGCTCTATCATCGCAGTAAGCGCAGCCGGGTCAATGGTAAGTCGATCACGTCTATGAGCCATCTACAATATAAGATATCGAACGAATGAAGATTACGAGAACATATATGATATAGCAGTTACAAATAGATTTCAAAATGATGAGACATAATGAAATCATAAAGAACAGAATGAAACAAAATTAAATAGAACACACATCATATCGTCTACCAAACTCACAAGTCAACCTAAGTAGGTTTTTTACAAGAAAGAACCTGGCTCTGATACCATCTTTGTAACTTTTAATAATAAAAGGAGATATTACTTAAAATTTAAAAACCTGCAAACAGAGCACTAATATATTTCTAAACAATAATTAAACTGTCTAAAATCTCCAAAATAATATTAAATTTCCAAACTGTCTAAACCAATAATATAAATGTAGAAATCTCTAATTAAATAATTAAGTCTAGATAATGATAAAGTCCAAAATCCTAATCGGTAAATGGGGTGGCTCTCCATCACAATGTCTCGGATCCCCCTAAGCACCTGTCAGATAAAGAATACGGCATGACCCATATGCCCAATACGGATTTGGAATTCAATTTATAAAAAAAGAGATAGGAAATAAATATTATGTAATTTATAATCAATCAACAATTTTAAAATAAGTAAGGCTTAGTCAACGAGGGGTTAGGATATTTCATATCGAGATCAGAACATATACAAATACACACATCATAGGGTGTTAGATATATTTGTGATGTCATGTCTAATAATGATTTGTGTTTCTTTTAGAATCAATTTCAAACCATCTGCTAGAGGTTAGTTTTCAGATCTTGACTAACAGGACAAATCAGGACTTAACTGGAAATCAGTACTTATACTGAAGTCAGAACTTAAGATATCAGAATTTAAGTTATCAGAACTTAAGTTATCAGAAGATATTCATCAGAAGATAATATCAGGACTTAAGAAGACATTCTGATAAGGAAGGCGGCTGATTGAAAGGAAAGAAGATCAAGACAAAAACAAGAAGAGATATGCATGGAGAAGAATTCTATGAAGAATAGAAGACTTGGAGGAAAAGATAACTAATTGATATATTTTAGGATACAGAATCATATTCGATATCAATTAGAGATTATCTTGTAATTGTGTACTATATAAACACAGACATATGGTTTACACTATATGTGTTATCATTATCGAGAATATTATTCATTGTAACCCTGGCAGCTCTTCGTGATATTGTTCATCACTGAGAGAGAACAGTTCTATTGCAACACTGTGTTATTAATATGATTATTCTTTGTTACATACTTGTGTTCTTAATTCGATTTGATTGTATTATACACTGTATTCAACCCCCTTCTACAGTGTGTGTGACCTAACAAGTGGTATCAGAGCCTATCTGTTAACACATATACAGTAAAGATCCAAAACAATCATGTCTGAAGAAGAACAAACTCCAACCAAGCCCACCAAAACTGAAGAAACTCCAAAGAGTCAAATCCACAGTCGATATGAGACTATTAGGGTTCACATGCTGAGACTTTCTGAGTATCCCATATGGAAAGTGAGGATGACTATGTTTCTAGAAGCTGCCAATTTCTTGGAGGCAGATTAGTTTCTTGGTTTAGGAAGAAATAAAAGTCAATTTCGACATCAACTGCAGAGGTAGAGTACATTGATGCAGGAAGCTGTTGTGCACAAATTCTTTGGATGAAGAATCAGTTACTGGATTATGGGTTAACATTTTCTGAAATACCCATTTACTGTGATAATCAAAGTGATATTTCTATGACAGGTAATCCAGTGCAGCACTCAATGACAAAGCACATCAGCATTAGGTACCACTTCATAAGGGAACATGTGATGGAAGGTATAGTGGAATTGCATTTTGTTCCAATAGATCAACAACTAGCAGATATCTTCATAAAACCACTGTGTGAAGCTACTTTTACAAGATTGGTAAATGAACTTGGAATGGTTTAAGGTTCTTTCTCTAAATCTGTTTAGTTTATTTTCTGATACATCAGACTTTATGATCAGTATTTACAGATATTACTATCTTTATGTAATCTGTGCTTAAATTGAAATTTTCCTAAGTGCTGATTGTTGTCTGATGTGAATTTCTAAACTCTAATAGTGATATGAATGTTTCTATGACTATTCAATCCAATGAGGATAACTGTGCTAGATGCTGACCTAGTAGTCTCTTATATACTAGAGATCCCATGTTTGAAGTAATTGTTTATGTGGAAATCTTTTAACACAAGCAAATTCTGATATTGAGCTTGGTTAGGTTTACTTTGTGTATCTTATTACTAAGTCAAAAACTAGAATAGTGCTTTTTATCTGTTAAGTTCTGATTTTGGTAAATCTTATGGATGTACTAAGTGCTGATAAGCCTCACTTATCAAAAGAAAATGTGGAGAAAAGAAATAAATATCAGGTACTCCTTTGAGATCTAGAGAAAAATATATGTGGAAGGGAAGACCCAAGTGCATTGTTGGTATTAAGTTATATGCATTAGAAAAGCAAAATAAAATTTTCTTGGTGACTTTTCACATTCTCTGATTACTGGAGAAATACTCTGATAATAGCATAAATTCTGATAGCAGTTGTGACTCACTTACACTGAGAAGCCACTGTGAAAAGAATGTTAAAAGATGCATAAAATTAGCATAAAACAGTTGAGGTGGACTCATGCATGAACTCATTCTATAGTAGACTTCAGACTAGTAACAGATTTTGAGCAAAGTTCTTAGTTATGCCTTATTTCTAAGATGTACTGAAGTGAATCAGACTTTACTCTTTGTCTGATATTTAGCTTAAAGCACACACTTACACTCCATATGAATGATGAAAATTACTGTGGTGATCAATGTTGTTTTAGATGAACAGGTTAAGTGTTAGTTGTTTAAATTCTGAGGACAAATTCTGATGGAAGTTCTGATGATTAAGTTCTGAGGAAACCATATCAGTATTTGTGTGAAGAATTACAGAAATAAACATTCACTTTTTGAGTATAGAAGCCATATTCTGATGACCTTTAAATTCTGATAATAATCAAGTTATGATGCTTACGTGGCAGTATTTATTTACTTGATTTATTTTTGGTCAATACTTGAACGGTTCTATTTTATCAGAATATTGGTTTAAGTGAGATAAAGACAGTCATAATTACTTGTTTAGTGGGAACAGTTTTTTTAAAAAAATTAAATGTGCATATTAATCATTATTTATTTCTCGTGCCCATTAACTATTGTCTTAATCACTGCATGGCTGACAGGTGTAAAAATTGTTCAACTTCGTAATAACTGCTGTCAAGTGGAGTGTATAAGTAAAAGAGATAAAAGATTTTAAAATCTTTTATTTACATTTCTTTCTATCCTCTCTCTCTTTTCTCTTAATCTCTCTATATTATCTGACGGTTTCTATACAGACATTTTATCAAACACCTTTCAGACACTCTTATTTCTCACTTCTTTTTCAATGGCACCCAAGGATTTAATCGTCAATGGAGCTAAGTTTGTACCAAACAACTACGTTGCCATTCTCACTAAGAGTGACGCTCCTTCGGAACTTCATTTTATTCAGGATTTCTTATCTCATAGTGAAATTGGGTTCGCTTTGACGCAACCATCAACTTTTTCTAGAAATCAAGTTCTGACGTTCTGGCGAACTGGTTTGTATGATGATGGTTGTAAAGCTGGGTCACCAAGCATTGTGTTTACAGCAGGGGAGGTTGAGTACGTTGCTACTCCATCGACAGTTTGAAAAGCGTTACATCTACCTGAAAACTGCGAGTTTAGTTCTACTGTTGAAGAGCCCCTGCTACAGAAAATGATGGTTTATCTAGGGTATGAAAAGAGTTTGGCTAAGATGGGTCAACTCAAACGCCCATATATTCGAAGGGAATGGAGCTTCTTCTTTGATTGCATCACGAAGACATTTACCAACAAGTGCTCAAATTTTGATGCCATTCCTATTCTCACACAATAAATTGGGTATGCACTCCTAAACCAATCTCATTTTGATTATGCAAAGACTGTGTTATATTTTATAGGAGATAGGATGAAAGAGGACAGGATTATAGTTTACTTTGCTAGGTTCTGTCAGTTAATTTATAGTTAATATAATCAGATGGACCATAACTAGAAAGTGACCACATAGAACCGTTAGATTAGCTAAGAGGGCTTTTACTGATCTCTTAACCGCTGACAACAAGAAGGAAGTTCTGAGACCCCTTAGAATTCCTTTATCAGTAAAGTAAGCTCTGGTAAATGCTGATTCTGATTCCTATTCATTGTTATATCCTGATGTCCAAACCACCAACACACAACAGCCATCAGAATCTACCACTACTCAAACACAGCAACCACAACCATCAGCACATACCAATTAATCATCAGCACCTACAGTGCAGCCTTCTTCTTCTAGAGCAAAGAGGACAAAGACTGTACCTCAGACACAACAAAAGAGAAGGAAGATGATTCTGAGAGATGAATCAGAAGATGAGGCACAGCTTCCACAATCAGAACCTGTTGCTGAAGCAGCTGAGGAAGACTCTCCTCAGAAAACAAAGGAAACTGGGAGTTCTAGGCCCCTCAAAAGGCTTAGAAAGATAAATTATGATGACAAAGCTCCCAAAGTCTCTCCACCAGCAAAGAGACTAAAGAAGCAAAGAGCAAGGAGGGCTGTAGAAGAGTCTATCTCTAAAGAAGTGGAAGCAGAAGCTGAGGAAGGGGGTCAGAAATCTCTGATCCCAAAAGAACCAGTAGTAATTAAATCTCTTCCCATTGCTGAACCAGAACTTACTGAAGCTCCACAATCTCCAATTCAAGAGCCAGAGAATGCTACATCACCAATGCCTACACCTCATGTGTCTCCTATTCACTCTCCAGTACATACTGCCAACCCAGGCATAAGTGCTGAAATTGATATCAACAACTTAGTTGTGCCTATGGTCTTGTATCTGGAAGCTCCATGTACTACACAAGTTCCTCACCAAACTCTGCAAGTTCTGTTGAAGCAAATGCTGAAAATACTGGTGAAGCTGCTACAAATATAAATGCTGATGCAGCTGGTCCTTCAGGACATGCATCTCCACAAACAGTTGGTAAAGCTGATTTGATTAAGAAGTTTGTGAGAAAGGATGCACCAGTACCTTGGGGGGAAACTCCAAGAGGAGGGGAGTGGACCAAGAAGTGGAATGACTCAGAATTCACACCAAATTCCTACATTTTTTCTGAGCACATTTCAGAGGCTGATGAGTTACTAACAAGTACCGATTTCAAAACTCAACTCCGAGTTACAGCACTCAGTACAAGGAACCTTCAAGGTCACCATTCACATACTCAAGCCAAAGTTGACAAGCTTCAAGACTCAATTACTCAACAGGATATGAACTTTAAACTGGATAAGAAAAGATTTTTCAAGCATGTCTTTAACAGAGTTGAGGCTATTGAGAAAGCTCAGGAGAAACAGCAAGCTCGGATTGCTGAAGTACTAAAGAATCAAGCTTCTCAACAAGTTCAACTAAATGAAATCCAATCTTCAGTGGAAGTACTTCTCTCTCTCCTACTACCTGATGATGCCAAAAAGGGGGGAGAAGGTGGTTAAGTCCAAATGCTCTACTGATTTAGCACTGAAGAAAAAGGATGATGGAAATGATGACCAGGGAAACTCTGAAAAGGGTAGAGGTCATGGTCAAGGAAAAGAATCTTCATCTAAGAAAGCAAGAACTTCTACACAGAGATCAAGCTCTGATGCTGATAAAAGAATAAGTTCTGATAAACAAGTTTTGACTAAGCCTGATGTTCTGATACAAGGTGAAAGTCGAGAATCACATAAGTTTATGCAGGCACTGAAGCTCAAGGGGAAGGAAACAACAGTCTACTATCAAGACCCCGAGATACAGAAGCTGGATGAAGAAATTTCAAAAAGACTATTTCTCAAAGACAATCCAGGAATGGACTTTGAAAGTCTGAAGGAAGAAGAAGCCAGACTTAAAGCAGAAAATGTCAAATCCAAGTCTAAAGCTTATTTGACTGCAAAGAAACCTTCAAAGCCTAAGGGCATTGTGATTAAAGAGAAGACAAACTCTGAGGCAACCAAATCCACATCCAAAGCCAAATCACAAGTGGAGGTAGATCCAAGGTTCAAGGGCAAAGCTAAAGTTGATGATTCTGTAAAACTAAATCTGCCAATCATGGATGAACAAGTTAATGCTGATGAAGATACTAGTCTAATTTTGAAGAAGAAGAAGAAGAATATTCAAACAACCTCTGACAGAGCTCATGTTGTTCAAGATCAGGACTTAGTAAATTCTGATATTACAATGAAGCAAGCAACCTCTGACAGAGCTCAAGTTGTCTTGATATCAGAAGATAAAGAAGAATTAACCTCTGACATTGCTCATGTTAAACCATCAACAGTTCTGCTACCTGGGTTCATTAAAGCTCAACAATCTACTCAACCTTTGAAGACTACATCAAGTGATTTTAAAGCAAGAGTTATTCTAGGAAAGGAAGCTAAAGACAAATCAGGATTGGGTAGTTCTGATGAAAGAAAAATACACAACACTACCAATGATCCAACATCCTTAAGTGTACCAAGAGTAGGAACAACTCTTGAAAGATTGAATCAATTGGAGTCTGTACAAATGGTCTACCACTCTGTGCTAAAAGAAGATATCATGCTATACTTCATGACAGATGGGAGGGTATATCAGATAAGAAAGGATGATATTCGTTTGAAGTACTTTGAAGAATTGCAACATGTGCTATTTCTACTTCAAGTGAAGAACAGATCAACAGATGGTGCTCCCAGATACATAAGGTCTGATATTGAAAGACAGAAGAAATTATACTCTGTAAAGTCTGACAGGCCATACTATCCTAAGTACAGAGCTCACAATGGTGAACTAGTTGAGATGAAGCCTAATACTGCCAAAATCACTACATTTTTGGGTATTAAGGGTGTTGAATTTAATCTGGAGTCTGACAAAGCTTATCTGATCAGATTGGATCAACAGATAAGGAAAGCAAAGATTAATGATCTCAGGGCTGCTATCTTTCAGACTAGAGAAGATACAGCTGAACTTAAAGATGCAAAAAGGAGGATGCAGAATGAACTTGAATATGCTGAGAGGAGTTTGTTAAAGAACCATCTCAAAACAACTCCTGATATTCGAGAGATCACACACTGAAGCCAAGTCAAGGACTACAACTGTTAAATTTTTAAGGATATACAGGCTAAAGCTGATATCAGACTTTAAGGATGGTAAAAGCTACAAGGACTGTGAGTTGTAGTTATCTAGTCAAATTCTCATATGCATTTGTACTTAATGTTTTTAACATCATCAAATATCTATTGAACTTGTATATTATGCTAATTTACAAGTTGGGGGAGATTGTTAGATATATTTGTGATGTCATGTCTAATAATGATTTGTGTTTAGTTTTCAGATCTTGACTAACAGGACAAATCAGGACTTAACTGGAAATCAGTACTTATACTGAAGTCAGAACTTAAGATATCAGAACTTAAGTTATCAGAAGATAATATCAGGACTTAAGAAGACATTCAGATAAGGAAGACGGTTGATTGAAAGGAAAGAAGATCAAGACTAAAACAAGAAGAGATATTCATGGAGAAGAATTCTATGAAGAATAGAAGACTTGGAGGAAAATATAACTAATTGATATATTTTAGGATACAGAATCATATTCGATATCAATTAGAGATTATCTTGTAATTGTGTACTATATAAACACAGACATAGGGTTTACATTATATGTGTTATCATTATCGAGAATATTATTCATTGTAACCCTGGCAGCTCTTCGTGATATTGTTCATCACTGAGAGAGAACAGTTCTATTGCAACACTGTGTTATTAATATGATTATTCTTTGTTACATACTTGTGTTCTTAATTCGATTTGATTGTATTATACACTTTATTCAACCCCCTTATATAGTGTGTGTGACCTAACATAGGGTACCTAATGCGTGCAACAGAATGGATAATGTGCACGATATATATAATGTCACCATAAATCAAATCACAATCAAACTCTAGGTGCACCCACGTATCCTGAACACATATCAAATGCATAAAAACTTCTCCCAAGAGCTAACAGAAGGATACACCGTGGCCAATCACACTGTCACGGGAGTGTCATGTCACTGGTGCCGCAATGACATGGTTGTAGTACCCTTACAGCTGGTTAACTCGGTATACCCTAAATCGCGCTAAGGGTCCATATGAAAAATAATATTTCTCACAAAATTTAAAATCACCTGAGACAAATAATTCAGATTTCCAAAGTAAAGGGTGTCATAAATAATTTTTTAAAAAAACTCGAGGGAGGCGTGCTGGTAAAGATCCAATGCCTAATGATAACCAACGTTCTAGGAGCACCCGAGGGACAAATCCCCAAGAAGTGCAGGAGAGGATCAGGGCTCACGAGGCTGAGATTCAAAGGCTGAAGCGCGACATGGAGGTGCACCAGACCCCCAGACCCCCACTACGTCCAAGGGGGAGAAATCCTCCTCCAATCATAGACCTGGATGGTCCGCTATAGAGAAGGACTGTTGTCCCAAGGGCTGATCCAAGCAATCTTCTTTCCCTTGGAGATCCTGATGATCCTACTCCACCATTTACTGAAAAAATAATGAGCGCCCATATCTCAAGGAAGTTCAAGATTCCCACCATCAAAGCTTATGATGGCACCGGAGATCCCGCTAATCATGTCAGGATATTCTCTAATGCACTATTTGAAAGGAATATGTCCTAAGTCCAATCATGTATGAGGATTTAGGAATAACTTTTATGTAATCTGTTTCGATTTCATTGATATTAATAAAAGACTTGTTTTGTTTTTATTACGGGCTTTATCTATTTAAGTGTTTAAATAAGATATACCATAGTTTAGAGTAAAGCTTTTTATGGATTATGATGAGATCATAATAGTGAGACCTAAAAAGATGATAACTCTAAACTTAAATAGTTCCTGGTCATAAGATTACTAACTGGTAATTAATAATCCGCAAAGATCGGTACATACTATGCTTGCTTCATTATGAAGGATGTCTGTTCTCATAGACATTTGTGTGGTGACACTATAGCTAGTATGTAGGTGCTTATTATAGAATAAGTTCACTGAACATGACTCGCACAGCTGAACAACTGATGGAGTTCACTCACGTGTCAGCAGTTGTTCACATAGTGATAGTTGTACAAGTATCCTTAGACTTGAGGTCATCATAGTCATCTTGTGTACACTGAACTATGCTTTGGTTTAGTTCTTAGTCTCCAGGGACAATTATTAGGGCTCTACTGGGTATAGGAATTTCTACACGAAGATAGTGTATGATCAATATAGGATCTACCCCTTCCAGTGAAGGAAGCGAATCTTCAAGGCTGATCCACTTATGCTAGTTCAGGAATCTCTGGCCAGAGTGAATGAAATTAGAAAGGAGTTTCTAACTTGCATAGAACTACGCATAGTAAATGGTAAGCAAGTGATTAAATTAGATAGGCTTGAAACAAGATCCATGCCTTCTATTTAATCGGGACATTGTAGGGTAGAAGGAGTTTATTGTACGGTAACTATTCATTGAATAGGTTCTTGGTATTCTAAGCAGTGAATTCATATTATCCGGATAGTCGCGATATGCTGAGAAGTATCCCTCACGATGTAGAATAAATGTGATTAATTAATTAATCATATTTAATAAATTAGAGAATTTATATAAATAATGATAAAATAGTTTTATTATTATTTATTTCTATTACCGGCTTAATATTGAACCTACAGGGTCACACCATAAAAAGAGAATGATTTAATGATGGAGGAATTAATTAATAATGGCTAATAATTATTTATTTGTAAAATAAATAATTAATTGGCAAATTTAATAATTGATTAAATGAGATTTAATTGATTATAAATTAATTAAGAAAAGTTCTTAATATTATTAATTAAGGATTTAATTTTTGGAAATTAAATCAAGAGAGAGAATTATTTCTAAAGTGTTTAGAAAAAGGATTAATAATTAAAAGGTGTTTTAATTATTCATGAGAATAATAAATGGGATAATAATAATAATAATATTTATGGGAAAATTTCAGCTGAAAATTTTGCCTATAAATACACTATTATAGACCCTATTTTTATTCGAACCCCAAAAACCCAAAAAGTTTGGAAAACCCAATTCTCTCCACCTCCTTCCTCCTCCTTAACATCGTTTTCTTGGTGGATACCGGTGGAGTGCTTCACACTTGAGGAGCAACTGCTAAGGATCTCTGATCATTGTCTCCGAATTATTTTAAAGGTTAGATTTGATCCCTATGTTTTTATTCATGATCTGTATGCTTTTATTTGGATTTTATATGTGTAAATGTGTTTTTCCATGCCACCGCTGCGATTAAAATCCAACAATGGTATCAGAGCATAGGTTGTATGCATATAGATCTGTGGTAAAAATTTCAGAATTTTATGTGCTTGTATGAATTAATTATGATTTTTACAAGTTATATCATGGATTAATTTTGTCTGATGAGAAATCGTTTCTCAAAATAATTTTGAATGGTGATCTGGGTTCTACAAGTGTTGTAGATCGTCTGGGTATTTTTTTCATAATTTTATGATGTATAGATTTTTTATTATGAATTTTTGAAGTTCTTGTAATTAAAATTCGTAATTAAATAAAGATATATATATATATATATATGAATTGTAAGTAAGTATATATATATATTATACATCTGCTGCTGTACATCTGCTGTTGTGTGTTGAATGCATGGAAAAGGTACAGTAAAAGGACAGGCACGGCGATCGAGATAACTGTCAGGCGGCGGGAAAAAAAAGGGGTGTCACGCATTCCGGGAATGCGTTACACACCTGTGGCGCATTCACGGAATGCGTTACACCTTTTAATTGGTTAAAAGGGTTGTAACGCATCACCGGAATGCGTTACAGGGCTTGTAACGCGTTCCTGTAATGCGTTACAGCCCGACTGTCCATATTAAAATTGATTTTATGGGAGTTTCGTAACTCCGTTTTAGGCGTACAATATACCGTTGGATTCGTTTTTCCGAGACGGATCTAATGGAGTGATCAATTTTAGTTTATATAAAAGTTTTGAACTGTTTATATTTCTGAAAGTGTTTTAAAGCTGTTGTTAACTGTTTTAACTGCTTTTAAATGCTTCATGTGATACATAGATGATGTAACATGCCTACCTTGATGTTTATTCATGTTTATATATGTGATATATGCTTAGTTTATCATGCGATGATAGATTTAGGTGAACTTAAATGAACATAAGGCGTTTGTTAGACAACCTAGTATAGTGAAATTGTTTCATAACCTTAAGAATAATATTATGAATACAATCATGAGATTCTTGTGTTTGTGAAACACGTAATTGAATATGAATTTTCGATATGAGAGAAAGGATGATTCTGTCAACAACAGATTTCGATCTGTAAGAAAGGGTTATTAAGTGACGCCTCTTGACAATGCTCCACCCGATCTGGGAATCATCTGATTATTGATTATTAATTTGAAATATTTAATTTAAAAGGAAGAATTTCTTTATAATATGATTATGATTGTAACGTAATGTAATCCCTCTAAAATTAAATAATATAAAGTAGTAATTGGCCAATGATACAACGGGCTTGTATCGGTCATAGCCTTACAACATGATAGAAAAGTAGTTCTTATTTTTGAATCATTGTCAGTTTGTGCTACAGCCGAGGGCTTTGATTTCGAAATAAGAAATACTTGTCTATTACATAGAGATGTGTACATTGAATAAGAATCTAAAGGTCGGTACATGCCACAGCCGTGGGCCTTTGGGGACTGATTCAACTGTACGGAATATTGGGTTAGACTTGACTTAGAATATTGAGTTTGTCGTGCCACAGCCGTGACTTAATTATTCAAGAGGCTAAAGTTTGATTAGGGAATAACATTAGATGTAATTGACAAGAGTTGTCTGCCTATTGAACATTGCATGGCGGTTCGTGCTACAGCCGGGGTTGTGTAATGGAATGTAGGATCCCTATTCCCACTAGCATTATGAATGCTTAATTTTTCACGTAGGGGGTTGAATAAATTAGGTAAACTAGTGGGAGCCACTTATGAATAAAGACCCGATTCATATAGTATTTTGAAATGAAATCGAATATTTGCTAAGTGTTGTTATGTGTTTATCATTTACAGATTTACTTTGTACGTTATGTCTTCTGCACTATCACTCAGGAGCATACTAGATGCTCACAAATTGACTGGTCCTAATTATGCTGACTGGCTTCGAAACTTAAGAATTGTTCTCAGGATTGAGAAGCTGGAATACGTGATTGACTCACCTAAGCCTACTGAACCTGCTACTGATGCACATAATGATGAACATGTTGTGTATCGTAAGTGGATAGATGATGCAAATGTTGCTCAATGCATCATGCTAGCTTCCATGAACATTGAGCTACAGAAGCAACATGAGCATATGGATGCTCACACTATCCTCATGCATCTACAAGAGTTGTATGATGTGGCGGGGAGGACAGCTTGATATGAGATATTGAAGGAGCTGTTCAGTTGTAGGATGTCTGAGGGATCATCTGTGAATGACCATGTACTTAAGATGATCAATTTGATTGAACGTCTTGGACAACTTGTTTTTGCCATGGATGGGGAGCTGAGCCAAGACTTGGTCTTGCAATCGCTTCCGAGTTCGTTCTCGCAGTTTGTTGTGAACTTTCACATGAATAAGTTGGATGTCAGCCTGCCTGAACTCCACAACATGTTGAAGACTGCGGAATCGAATTTTCCCCCTAAGAAGAGTTCTATTCTTCTAATTGGTGAAGGTTCTAATCCTAAGAAAAGGAAGAGGAACCCTTCCAAGAAGAAGAAAGTAGGTGAAGAAAAGCCGGTTCCACCAAAAGCTGAAGACCCCAAGAGCAAAGTTGTTTGCTTTCACTGTAACAAGGTGGGGCACTGGAAGAGGAACTGCAAGGTTTACCTTGTAGAATTGAAGAAGAAGAAGGGTAGTGAGACTACCGCTTCTGATTCAGGTATGTTCATGATAGAAGTGAATATGTCATTAAATCAAATTTCTACTTGGGTATTAGATACCGCCTGTGGTTCTCATATCTGCAATTTGTTGCAGGGACTAAGGAGAAGTAGGACTCTTGAGGAAGAGGAGGTGATTCTACTGATGGGAAATGGAGCAAGAGTTGCTGCTAAAGATGTAGAATCATTTCATTTACATATGCCTACGGGCAAGACTATTGTTTTAAATAATTGTTATTTTGTTCCCTCGATTATGAGGAATATTATTTCTATTCCCATGTTAGACTTGGCTGGATTTTCATTTATTATTGAGAATAATGAATGTTCTATTCTTAGAGATAATATTCTTTATGGATGTGGTGCTTTAAATAATGGTCTGTATAAATGTGACATAATTTACTTCAGATTGAACAAACTAATAAAAGAAAAGGGATGATGAAAATCTCACTTCATAGTGGCACTGCAGTCTCCATTTAGTAGACATGGAGAAAGGACTGCAAATTTGCTAGGAATGGTACACACAGATGTATGTGGACCAATGTCTAAGCAAGCCATGGGTGGATTTTCATACTTCATTACTTTCATAGATGATAGATCTAGATTCGGATATGTGTTTGATGAAACACAAGTCTGAAGCCCTTTGAAAAGTTCAAAGAGTATAAGTATGAAGTGGAGAAACAACCAAACATAGTATTATAATTCTTCGATTAGATCGAGGTGGTGAATACTTGAATGGAGAGTTTCTGGATTATCTCAAAGTAAATGGTATAGTCTCCCAGTGGACTCCTCCAGATTGGTATCTGAGAGGAGAAATCGAACTTTGTTAGACATAGTTCGGTCCATGATGAGCTATGCAAATCTTCCAGTATTCCTATGGGGTTATGCATTGGAAACCTCAGCATATTTACTGAATAAGGTGTCTTCCAAATCTGTTCCTTAAACTCCGTATGAGATATGGAAAGAAAGGAAACCGATTCTTAAACACGTTAAGATTTGGGGATGTCCAGCTTAAGTCAAGTAAGTTGACCCAGATAAGCTGGAATATCGATCCGTAAAATGTAGTTTTGTGGGATATCCTAAAGAGACTTTAGGGTATTACTTTTACATCGATCATCGGGTATTTGTCTCCAGACATGCTACCTTCTTGGAAAAGGAGTTTATCCTTGAAGGAAACAGTGGGAGCAAAATTGAACTTGATGAAGTTCAAGAAGCACAAACTACTACGGATCAAGTGGAAACACCTGTTCTGACTGAACAACCTTTTGTGGAACAGCCCATTCATAGATCAGGGAGAGTGTCTCGCCAACCTGAGAGGTAATATGGCCTTGTCATTGAAAATGACAATGAGTTGTCGATCATTGATGATGATGACCCTGTGACCTATAATGAGGCTATGAGTAGTGTTGACTCAGAGAAATGGCATAGTGCTATGAAATCCGGAATGGAATCTATGTATACGGTATACAAAAGATAGATTATAGCAGATGGCCAGGTGGAGACTTTAAGGCCAGGCTTGTGGCAAAAGGATTCAAACAAAGGCAATGGATTGACTTTGATGAAACCTTTTACCTGTAGCCCTGTTAAAATCAGTTCGGATTTTGCTTGCGATTGCTGCTTACTACGACTATGAGATCTGGCATATAGCCAGATGGTTTTCTTTCCAAGGGAAATGAAAACCTAGTGTGTAAGCTACTGCGAACCATATGTGGTTTAAAGCAAGCTTCTCGAAAGATGGAACTTTCGTTTTGATGAGACAATCAAAGAGTTTGATTTTATCAAAAATGTAGATGAACCATGCGTCTACAAAAGGGTTAGTGGGAGCGCGGTAACATTTCTTGTATTGTATTAAAATACAGTTGACACACATAACAACATAGCAGACCCACTCACAAAGCTACTTTCTGAAAGTCACTTTGATCGTCATAAAGACAAGATGGGTATTAGATACCAGAGTGATTGGCTTTAGTACAAGTGGGAGATTGAAAGGAATATGTCCTAAGTCCAATCATGTATGAGGATTTAGGAATAACTTTTATGTAATCTGTTTTGATTTCATTGATATTAATAAAAGACTTGTTTTGTTTTTATTACGGGATTTATCTATTTAAGTGTTTAAATAAGATATACCATAGTTTAGAGTAAATTTTTTTATGGATTATGATGATATAATAATAGTGAGACCTAAAAAGATGATAACTCTAAACTTAAATAGTTCCTGGTCATAGGATTACTAACTGGTAATTAATAATCCGTAAAGATCGGTACATACTATGCTTGCTTCATTATGAAGGATGTCTGTTCTCATAGACATTTGTGTGGTGACACTGTAGCTAGTATGTAGGTGCTTATTATAGAATAAGTTCACTGAACATGACTCGCATAGCTGAACAACTGATGGAGTTCACTCACGTGTCAGCAGTTGTTCACATAGTGATAGTTGTACAAGTATCCTTAGACTTGAGGTCATCATAGTCATCTTGTGTACACTGAACTATGCTTTGTTTTAGTTCTTAGTCTCCAGGGACAATTATTAGGGCTCTACTGGGTATAGGAATTTGTACACGAAGATAGTGTATGATCAATATAGGATCTACCCCTTCCAGTGAAGGAAGCGAATGTTGAAGGCTGATCCACTTATGCTAGTTCAGGAATCTCTGGCCAGAGTGAATGAAATTAGAAAGGAGTTTCTAATTTGCATAGAACTACGCATAGTAAATGGTAAGCAAGTGATTAAATTAGATAGGCTTGACACGAGATCCATGCCTTGTATTTAATCGGGATATTGTAGGGTAGAAGGAGTTTATTGTACGGTAACTATTCACTGAATATGTTCTTGGTATTCTAAGCAGTGAATTCATATTATCCGGATAGTCGCGATATACTGAGAAGTATCCCTCACGATGTAGAATAAATGTGATTAATTAATTAATCATATTTAATAAATTAGAGAATTTATATAAATAATGATAAAATAGTTTTATTATTATCTATTTCTACTACCGGCTTAATATTGAACCTACAGGGTCACACCATAAAAAAAGAATGATTTAATGGTGGAGGAATTAATTAATAATGGCTAATAATTATTTATTTGTAAAATAAATAATTAATTGGAAAATTTAATAATTGATTAAATGAGATTTAATTGATTATAAATTAATTAAGAAAAGTTCTTAATATTATTAATTAAGGATTTAATTTTTGGAAATTAAATCAAGAGAGAGAATTATTTCTAAAGTGTTTAGAAAAAGGATTAATAATTAAAAGGTGTTTTAATTATTAATGAGAATAATAAATGGGATAATAATAATAATATTTATGGGAAAATTTCAGCTGAAAATTTTGCCTATAAATACACTATTATAGACCCTATTTTTATTCGAACCCCAAAAACCCAAAAAGTTTGGAAAACCCAATTCTCTCCACCTCCTTCCTCCTCCTTAACATCGTTTTCTTGGTGGATACCGGTGGAGTGCTTTACACTTGAGGAGCAACTGCTAAGGATCTCTGATCGTTGTCTCCGAATTATTTTAAAGGTTAGATTCGATCCCTATGTTTTTATTCATGATCTGTATGCTTTTATTTGGATTTTATATGTGTAAAAGTGTTTTGCCATGCCCCCGCTGCGATTAAAATCCAACACTATTGGTGCAGCCCGTGAACGACGCTATAAAGTGTCGAGCCTTTCCGTAAATCCTGTCAGGAATGGCTCAAAGATGGTATAGTCGTTTGCCCCCGAATTCAATTGGGTCCTTTAGAGAACTGAGTCAGGCTTTTATTAAGCAATTCATCAGCGGGAGAGGGCATGAGAAGAGTTCAACATCTCTCATGAGCATTATGCAGGGAGCAAAGGAATCATTGAGAGACTATCTGAATTGTTTCACTAGGAAGCTTTAAAAGTCCCAGACCTTGATAACAAAATAGCCATGATAGCACTGCAACAGCGAACTAGGGACGAGTTCTTCAAGATGTCCTTGGCCAAGCGCCCCCTGAAAGTATGTTACAGCTCCAAGATAGGGTCGGGAAATACATCAAAGTGGAAGAGAGCATGAGGAAGACAGTAGTATATAACGAGCCCGCTAGAGGCAAGAAGCGAAAGACTGATCTGGAATATATTGCTAAGGACAAGTATCCTAAAACTGAGCAAAACCCTGATTCAACCCCGAAGAAGGGAGGACCTGGGAAAAAGTTCACAGAATATGCTAAGTTGAATGCTCATAGAAGCCATATCTTAATGGAAATTGAGAAAGATCGAGATATTCGTTGGCCTAAACCCCTGAAGGTTGATCCTACCAAGCTAGATAAGAGCAAATATTACAGATTTCATAAGGATGTTGGTCATGACACCAATGAGTGTAGATAATTGAAAGATGAAATAGAGTTCCTCATTCGAAAAGGAAGATTGAGCAAGTACACTGGAGATGGAGGAGATAGGAACAATAATGGGAGAAAGAACTTTGAAGATCGTAGGAGGGACCAAGACTATCAGGGGAGGAATCCCCAACCTAGGGGACCGGTGATAAATGCAATGTTTGGAGGACTGCGACCCTGAGGGCCTGTGATAAATACAATCTTTGGAGGACCAACTGCTGCTGGATTATCCAGGAACTCCAGGAAAGCGTATACTAGAGAGGTTATACATATTGTTGGGGAAGCCTCGAAGAGGGCTAGGACAGGAGTGATAATGGCATTTGATGATTCTGACTTGGAGGGTATGAAATTTCCTCATGACGACTCGCTGGTCATAACACCAATAATAGGGAACAGCCCGGTGAAGAGGGTCCTTGTAGATAACGGTGCCTCGGTGGACATCTTACTCCATGATACCTTTTTAAGGATGGGTTACAATGATTCTCTTAACCCCGACCGATATGCCAATATATGGATTCGCAGGAGTGGAGTGCCCCGTGGAAGGGATAATTAAGTTGCCAACGACCATAGGTCAGGAACCAAGGCAAGTAACACAGATGTTGGACTTTGTGGTGGTGAAGGCTAGTTCAACTTATAACGCGATCATGGAAAGAACAGGGATACATGCCTTCAAGGAAGTCCCTTCTTCCTATTATTCGGTGATGAAATTTCCCACCTGGAATGGGATTGGAGAAGAGAGAGGAGATCAAAAGATGGCAAGAAGTTGTTATGTGGCCTCTCTTAGGGCAGATGGAGTTGGGAGGCAGGTTCTACCTATTGAAGACCTCGATATCCGGGAGAATGATGAGAAAAGAGGGAAGCCGGCAGAAGACTTGATTCTGATTCCTTTGCCTCCCGAGGATCCTGAGAAGGTGACTTTCGTTGGAGCAACACTAGAGGAGCCCTTTAGAGGGAAGATGGTGAAATTTTTGCAAGAAAGCAGTGATGTGTTTGCATGGTCGGTAGGTGATATGCCAGGAATAGACCCGGGACTGATCACTCACAAGCTGAATGTGGATCCAAATCGAAAGACAGTGAAGCAAAAGAAAATAAGCTTTGCTCCAAAAAGGCAAGAAGCTATTAAATAAGAAGTAGAGAAGCTCTTGGAGGCTGGTTTCATTGAAGAGATACAGTTTCCAGAATGGTTAGCGAACCTTGTGATGGTAAAGAAGGCTAATGGAAAATGGAGGACGTGTGTGGATTTTACCGATCTGAATGATGCATGCCCTAAGGACTGTTTCCCATTACCAAGGATAAATACATTGATAGATGCTACTGCTGGTCACGAGATGCTGAGCTTCATGGATGGATTCAGTGGATACAATCAAATCAAGATGCACAAGGATGACATCCCAAAGGTATCATTCATTACTGACTTTGGTGTTTTTTGTTATCTTGTTATGGCGTTTGGTCTCAAGAATGTAGGAGCCACCTATCAACGGTTGGTAAATAAGATTTTCAAAGATCTTATTGGCAAGACCATGGAAGTTTATGTCGATTACATGTTAGTCAAGAGTCTAGTAAAGATGGACCATATAACCCATTTGAGGGAAGCTTTTGAGGTCCTGAGATATCACAAAATGATGTTCTATCCTGCAAAGTGTGCTTTCGGGGTGGGATTCGGAAAGTTTTTGGGACTGATGGTCTCCAAGAGAGGAGTCGAAGCCAATCCCGATAAAATAAAGGCAATTTTAGACACGGAGCCCCCAAAGACTATCAAAGATGTTCAAAAGCTCATTGGAAGGGTTGCTGCATTGGGGCGATTCATCTCCAAATATGGGGACAAGTGCTTGTCATTCTTCAAATCCTTGAAGAAGGTTAAGGATTTTGTATGGACTGAGGAAAACTAGAAGGCATTCGAAGAATTAAAGAAATATATGGCCCAAGCCCCGTTGTTGACCAAGCTAGCTCTAAATGAAACTTTATACTTTTACCTGGCCGTTTCAGAAAATGCCTTGAGCGCTGTATTGGTTAAGGAGAAACTTAAAGTCCAGAAACCCGTATACTATGTTAGCAAAATTCTGCATGGGGCTGAGTTGAATTATTCAACTATTGAGAATTTTCTTTAGCCTTGGTAATGGCTTCAAGGAAGTTGCGTCCTTACTTTCAGGCTCATAAAATTGAAGTGCTAACAGATCAGCCCTTGAGAAATATTATTCATAGTCCCAAGGCTAGTGGGCAATAGAGTTGGGAGAATTTGACATCAAGTACAAACCACAAACGGCAATAAAAGCCCTGACATTGGCTGACTTCATGGTGGAATGTACCATATCCAACTAAGAAGTCGGGGGGCAGGAAGATACTATACCTCAAGGCACAGAAAGTGATTAAGGAGACAAAAAAGGACAATAAGGAGAAGGAATATTGGGTTCTCTATTTTGATAGAGCATCAAAAACAAATTCAAGCGGAGCAGAGCTAGTTTTACAAAGCCCCGATGGGTTCTTGATTGAATATGCTATGAAGCTAGACTTCCCAACTACAAATAATGAAGCAGAATATGAAGCTCTGATAACTGGCCTCGGCCTAGCAGGAACACTGAGAGTCAAGAACTTAAAAGTCTGTGGAGACTCGAAGTTGGTCATATCCCAGGTCAAGGGAGAGTTTGAGGCAAGGGATGATACAATGGCTAAGTATGTCTGACTACTAAGGGTTGTGATGACACAGTTCGATGAATGTCATATTGAGTACATCCCAAGGGAGGAAAATGCTAAGGCGGATGCATTGTCAAAGTTTGCTTCATCAGAGATAGAGGAAAGTTCAGGAAGTGTATACTTCCACATTTTGAGAACACGGAGCATTGATGTTAAGCTTGTAGCTCCTATAGGGCTGGGGACGTCATGGATAGATCCCATTAAGGACCATATTCAAACTGGTCGGCTGCCAAATGATGTAACTGAAGCACGGAAGTTGGTTGTTCGAGCGCTGAGATACTCCTTGATTGATGGGATTTTGTACAAAAGATCTTACTTGGTTCCTTACTTAAGATGTCTCAGGCCCGATGAGGCACGTTTGGCTCTAGAGGAAGTACATGAGGGAATATGTGGCCAACACCTGGGGGTATAGTATTGGCTCATAAGATAACCCGATTAGGCTTTTATTGGCCAGAGATGATGGCTGATGCCAAAGAATATGTGAAGAAGTGTGATCGTTGTCAGAAAGATACGCCGGTTGTTCGGAAACCCCCCGAGATGTTAATTTTCATCAACTCTCCCATCCCCTTTGCCATGTGGGGAATGGATATACTTGGGTCGTTCCCCATGGCCACGACATAAAGGAAGTCCTGATTGTAGCCATTGATTATTTTACTAAGTGGATTGAAGCCAAGCCTTTGGCCAAGATCACAACTAAGCAGGTTGCACAATTCATGTGGGAAAATATCATGTGCCGATATGGAATTCCCCGTATCTTGGTTACCGATAATGGAACACAATTCAACAATGAGGAATTCAAGAAGTATTGCGAGGAGAATGAGATTGAGTTGCGATTTACCTCCGTAGCTCACCCGCAAGCCAATGGGCAAGCGGAAGTGGCGAATCGTATAATCCTGGATGGACTGAAAAAGAGGATCGAGAAATCTAGAAATAATTGGGTGGATGAAATAGTCCCAATACTATGGGCCTATAGAACTACTTGTAGAGTCACAACTGGAGCAACTACCTTCATGTTAGCATATGGGGCAGAAGCGGTTGTTCCTGTAGAGATATCACATTCGTCTCCCAGGATCCAAGCTTTTAATGCTGAGGAAAATGAGGAGGGGCAAAGATTAGCCCTGGATCTAATTGATGAAGTACGAGATGAGGCACATGCGAAGATAGTGGAATATCAGAAAAATGCTTCATTCTACTACAACCTAAGGGTTAAAGAAAGGTTCTTCAAGCAAGGTGACTTGGTTCTGAGGAAGGTGGAAGCTTCCGGTGTTGGGCAATAAGGAAAAATTGCCCTAAATTGGGAAGGGCCATACAAGGTTAAAAGTGTTCAAGGAAGAGGAACCTACAAGCTGGAGAATATGGATGGTTTTGAAGTCCCAAGAACCTAGAACGCACAGAACCTGAAGGTTTACTATATGTAAAATGATTGAGCACGATTCTCACAATGCAAGATGACAAGTAGGTTGAAAAGCACCTTGAAGCTTTGAGATAAAAGCATAAAGTTTGATAAATATGTTTGGAATTTAAAAAAGTTTCCGAAATATGTTTGGAACCCTTATGGCATAACAAGAAAACTAAGTGCATGAGATAAAAGCATAAAGTTTGATAAATAAGCCAGGTTCAAATAAGCGATACAAAGTTTGATAAATAAAGATAGTCTCAAAGACAAAGTAAAATAAATAAGCCGCGCATGGCTAGAAAAGCTCTAAGGGGCAGAGGTGCCTTCGGCATCCATATCATCATCTCCGCCACTCTCGTTGGATGTCTCAGTGGTCCCGGAGGAAAAAGAGCTATGATCTGCTGAAGACCGAGAAGATGACTCGGGAGGAGGAAGAAGTGGGTCATGAGGAGCACGGTCTGAGGCAACCACTCGAGTGTGAAACCTCTGTAGTAAAGCCTCATCGCCAGGGCAGACATAGTCCGCTGGGTTAATATCGGGATAAGCCTCATTCAAGGTTCCAAGGGTCGTATCCCAGCCAAAGAACCCAGGGAACACTAAGTCGTCCCTCACCCTCATAGAATGAGTGAACTCCTCCGAGTCCAAATAATTATCGATCGCCATGTCCTTCTCAGCTCTCAGCACAACCAGCTCAGCATTAGATTCTCCAAGCTCCTCCTCCTTACGGTTCAACTTCCTCTCCAAAGAAGCGTACTTCCTATGTTGCTTCTTAAGGGCATTATCAGCCTTATCTGAGGCCCTCGTCCACGATTCATCTCGCCTTACAGCAGCTTGAAAGTAAGCGTTTGACTGAAACGAAACAATAAATAAAGAAGTAAGGCAAGTGAATGATACAAGTATATAGAAAGAAGTAGGATTTTAAGAAAGGATCATATCGAGGCCAGAGACTGAGCACCCATGAGTTTTACCCTCTCCAAGTCTGGGCTAGCCACGATGTCGGTTAAGTCCTTGGGGGTCACACCATGGTAGGAACAGTCTCATGCATGCTTTGTGGATCCAACCACAGTGTCCCATCGGCGAAATCCCCAAATAGGCTGGAAGGCATCAGTGGCAACAAAAGCAGGAGCAGCAGCAGAAATAGGGGCATTTGGGGCTTTAGTTCCCCCAGAAGAAGCTCCACCATAGGCTCCTTGTGCTTTCTTAAGAAGCTAGGCTCCAAAGCCTTCCCCCGGGTGTCCAATCCCGCCAACCGATCCTTCTTCATCCTCGCAGTTTCTTCAACGACAGGCACATTATCCTCGTTGATTTCCTTAGCAGCTGTAAAGATAAAAGAGAAACAAAAATAAGTGGCGTCAATAATGCATGAAAGAAAGTAAAAACAAGAAGGGAAAAAAATACCATGAGGAGAAACTGAGGAGAGCCCCACTTGGATAAGGGAAAAATCCTCTAATAGAGTCCAGCTGGGAGTGGCACCATCATCTCGAATGAGCTCATTATAGATAATAGTCTCCTCAAGGGTTAAGTTAATGGATTTAAGCTACCAACGCTAACCTTCCCGAAGGAAGATCCGAAGAGGGTGCCCCAGTCCCCATTCTCCCACCTTAACCCGACAAAACTACTCCTCCAGTGTTGATTATTGTCGGTGTAATGACTCGTATATCTTTGTACTATTTAAATGTGTAATTGTTGAATAATAATCAAATAAATATGGGTATTGGTTTTGACCGCTATGTATTGTTCTATTATTATCTATGTGTGATTTATGGTGTACCGGGTTGCTTGTGTAATTAATTATTGAGTTGTTCTGAATTGTTTTCACTTTTAAAAGTGAATTTAATACAAATTTATTTGCATAAATATTTGAAATGTCTCTAAAATTGTTTTTACGGTTTTATAATTACAATAATTATTTTTGAGATTTTATAAAATTTAGAAATCAATATTTTATCAATTATTTAGCCCTGTATGATTTTCTGATTTCATTTATTGGTAAAATCCATATTTAATTCCTAGAACTCTTCAAAAATTATGAAACTCATATTTATATAAGTTTGGAATATTCTGAGAATTTTAAAATTATTCTGGAAATTTTTGGGATTAATTTCACCCGCGCTTTGATTCGTTTAATTGTTAAAAGCGGGTATAAATTGTGTTTCAGAAATTATTTTAAAATTACGAAATTTATGTTTTTATAAACTTCGGGATATTTGTAATATTTTAAGACTATTCTCGTAATTTTCTGAAACCGTTTTAAGTGCACCCTGGTTCGTATATGTCGAAACGCGGAATAAAAACAAGGCTGCAGTCAGTAATGGGACGCATGTTTCCTTCTTGTTAATTAGCAAGCAACATGGCAGGCTATGATTGGATTAAAACAAAAACAAAACAAAACAAATAATACACAAATACAACAGATCATAATAAGGGACCTTATCCCTCTCCTCCCTCGATTAATTTCTCGGGGCTCCTTGGTCTCTCTCTGATTGCCTCTCTCTACGGTCTCTCTCCTGTGTTTATTTCCTCCTCTTCTCTGTCTCGAGTTCCCCTGTTATTTTCATGGCAGTTCCGCCGCCGGCGTTACTCGGTGCTTCTCTGTTCCGGCCGCTTGTTGTTCCCCGATTTTGGTAATTACTGTCATGGTCTCGACTGTTCCTGCATATATACATACGCGCATGCGTATATGTATGTGTGTATTACAGCCGAGAGCTATGGTTTTTGCCTGTGTTTGTTCTTTCCGTCTTTGCGCGTGCGTATATGTATGTGTGTATTGCAGCCGGGAGCTGTGGTTTTTGCCTGTGTTTGTTCTTTCCGGCTTTATCCGGCCGTGCTTTATTTGCTCCGGTTGTGATGTTGTGCGCGTGAATATACGCGCTTGTGCTGAGTTTCTTTTTATTTATTTAATTATCCGATTTTCCTGCAGGAAATTACTTGAACATTATTCTTGAAATAAAATATTTTGTGTGGGATCATACTATTTAATCGGTAGAATTTAGCGTTGGAAACCTGAATTAATCGGGTACCCGCGGATTTTACCGTCGTCCGCGATGAATTTCGACGAGCGGGCGGTGGACGATAATGATGTTTATCTGAGTCCTAATATTTTTAAATAATAATTTAATTCGTAAAATTATTTTTGAAACAAAAATTTGTTATTTTTATATTTAAGTCGGGCACATAATTTGGTTGACGAATTGTGATTATTGGATTGATTGTTGAATTGGTTGTTGATTGAGACGTCGAAGTGTTTCGACGTGATAGTCCGATAAATAAAGGAAGTGATGCCCGATTTCTGGGAAATCAAACTACGGAAACACGGGAGCCTATCCGATAATTATCGGGACGTCGAGTGAATGTATAAATATATATATATATATATATATATTTATACGAAATTGATTCTATGTTGTGGTGAATATTTTGCCAAAACCAATAACTTTGTTAGATATATTTGAGATGTCATGTCTAATATGATTTATGTTTAGTTTTCAGATCTTAACAAACAGGTCATATCAGGACTTACTGAAAGTCAGAACTTAATATCAGAACTTAAGGTCATATCAGAACTTAAGTGTGGGAAGACTTATAGTTAAGGAAGGAAGCTGATTTACAGTAGAAGATCGAGACTTAAATAAAAGAAGATATGCATGGAAAGAGTTAGAAGACTGGAAGACTTGTAGAAGATATCTGATTGATATATTTTAGGAGACAGAATTATATTCCATATCAATTAGAAGTTATCTAGTAATTGTGTACTATATAAACACAGATTTAGGGTTTACATTATATGTGTTATCATTATCGAGAAGATTATACATTATAACCTAGCAGCTCTTACTGATATTTGTTCATCACTGAGAGAGAACAATTTCATTGTAACAGAGTTTATCATATTGAATATATTTGTTTACTGTTACTTGTGTTCAAAATCGATTTGATTGTAGTAACACTGTATTCAACCCCCTTCTACAGTGTTGTGTGACCTAACAATTGGTATCAGAGTTTATCTGTTAACACGCATACAGTAAAGATCCAAACAATCATGTCTGAAGAAGCACAAACTCCAACCAAGCCCACCAAAACTGAAGAAACTCAAAAGACTCTAACCCATAGTCGATATAAGACTATTAGGGTTCCCATACTGAGACCTTCTGAGTATTCCATATGGAAAGTGAAGATGGATATGTTTCTGGAAGCTACAGATCCAGAATACCTTGACAGAATTAATGAAGGACCACATAATCCAACCAAGCTCTCTATTGTAGTTGCTGATCAACCAGTAATGACCATACCAAAACAGAAAGGTGAGTACACAGCTGAAGACATCTCATCTATTGCCAAGGATGCAAGGGTAAGGCATTTGCTGCATAGTGCCATTGATAATGTCATATCAAACAGGGTAATTAATTGCAAGACTGCAAAGGAGATATGGGATGCTTTGGAGACAAGATGCCAGGGAACTGATGCAATCAAGAAGAACAGGAGGACTATACTCACTCAAGAGTATGAGCACTTTGACTCAAAAGCTGATGAGTCTTTAACTGACTTATATGACAGGTTTGTCAAACTCTTGAATGATCTGTCACTGGTGGACAAGGAATATGATCTTGAAAATTCAAATCTAAAATTCCTTTTAGCTCTTCCTAAAAATTGGGATTTGAAGTCTACTACCATAAGAGACAACTATGACCTTACTGAAACTACTCTTGATGAAATTTATGGTATGCTCAAGACTTATGAACTTGAGATGGATCAAAGGAGCAAGAGATATGGAAGAAAGTCAAGGATAGTTGCTCTTAAGGCTGAGGAGGAATCTCCTAAACTGGCTACCTCAAAAAGGGGAAAAGGAAAGGCTCTCATCATAAAGTCTGATTCAGAGTCATCATATTCTAATGATGATGATTCAGAAACTGAAAGTTAACCTGAGATGGATGCTGATGAAGAGATGATGAAATTGTGTGCTCTTATGGTGAAGGGTATCACAAAGATAGCCTACAGGAAATTCAGAAAAGGCAAGAAGTTTTCCAGGAAAAGTGGAAGTTCCGATAAGAAAGGGTTCCGAAAGTATGAAGGCAAGGGAGGAAAGTCTAACAGAGGAGACAACTCAAATGTCAAATGCTACAACTGTGGTGAAAGAGGCCACATATCTCCTGACTGCAAGAAAGGAAAAAGTGACAAAGGCAAGGCACTTGTCACAAAGAAGAAAAGCTAGAAAAATACTTCAGATTTTGAACATGAGGTGAACTATGCCCTGATGGCAAATGCCGACAACAGCCCTGAAACTGCTGAATTGAAGGTACCTCAAACAATTTATGCCTTTCATACTGTTGATATTACTGAGTTGAGATTATATCCTAAAACCATGTTTATTAATTATACAGATCAGACTTTAACATGTGAAAGACTAACAACTGAAAATCTTGCTTATAAAAAGAGAAATGATTATTTAGAAAAGGAGTTAGTTTTACTTCATCAAACTAAGAAAGAAAAAGATGATGCTTTATATGTTAGAGATGAAGTGTTAAAATTGAATGAATCTCTAAAAGCTGACTTAGAAAAGGAAAGAGAGATTATCAGAACTTGGACTAAATCTGGCAGAACAACTCAGAATTTATTAAGTAGTGGAAACTGGAAAGAGGGCTTAGGTTATGGAGATGATAAAAGTGAAAAAGGAACGGAACAAATTGAGCCAATTGTTGTTAAACAGACTGCTAAGCCAAAGGTAAATCCTGTTAGGTGTGTAGCAAAAACTGTAAAGTCTGATTCTGAAAAGATGAAAGAGTCTGTGACAGAAGTTAAGGAAAATTCAACTTCTGACAAATTAAAAAAGGATAAACCAGCTGAAGTTAACATAGGCTTAATGACTAAGAAGCAGCTTAAGCATAAGCTGAAAGAGATTAGAAATGTCAACAAGGTAAAGGAAGCTAGGAAAAATAGGAATGGAAACGAAGGTGTGAATAAAAGCAATAATTATATGCCTGTTCCTAATGCTTCTAGAAAGAAATGTTATAATTGTGGAAACTCTAACCATCTTGCTTCTTTTTGCAGGAAAAATAAAGATATAAACTCTTTATCTCCTAGATCAGGAGTTAAGAGTTAGTCTGTTAGGTTTAAGCCACAAAATCCTTGTTTTCATTGTGGTAGTTTATGGCATTCTATTTATACCTGTAAGGAATATCATAGTTTGTACTATGATTATTATCAAATAAAACCTTCTTTAAAGAAAGTTACTTTAATTCCTTTTAGTGTAAAGTCTGATACAAAGTCTGATATAAGTTCTGATAAATAACATGTTAGCATAAACTCTGAAATTAAATCCGCTGCAAATGTTAACAAACTTATAAAGGCCAAAGGATCCCAGCAATCCCGGTCTCTAAAACTAACCATTAGTGGTCTTTGTGATTGCAGGGCAACATGAAAAATATCCTAGTGCTGGACAGTGGATGTTCAGGACATATGACTGGAAATAAAGACCTGCTATCAGACTTTGTGGAGAAAGCTGGCCCAGGAGTTTCTTATGGAGATGGCAACATGGGAAATACTCTGGGATATGCCAATATCAATCTTGGGAATGTCATCATTGAAACAGTAGCTCCTATCTCTGGACTTAAACACAATCTTCTAAGTGTGAGTCAAATCTGTGACATGGGTTATTATATGGATTTCTTTGAAGAACACTGTGAAGTTGTAAGTAATTCTACAGGAAAAGTGGTTTCGAAAGGTTACAGGCATGGTAACATTTATGAAACCAGACTTTCAACAAGTTCTGATGGCTCTGCAATCTGTCTGTTGAGTAGAGCATCAATTAAAGAAAGCTGGAATTGGCACAAAAGACTCTCTCATTTAAATTTCAACAACATAAATGAGCTTGTAAAGAAAGATCTAGTGAGAGGACTGCCAAAATCAGTATTTGCTCCTGATGGCCTTTGTGATTCCTGTCAAAAGGCAAAACAAAGCAAATCTTCATTCAAGAGCAAAACTGAATCCTCAATTCTTGAGCCTTATCACCTGCTACCTGTTGATCTATTTGGTCCAGTCATTGTCATGTCTATTGCAAAGAAGAAATATGCTATGGTTATAGTGGATGAGTTCACAAGGTACACTTGGGTGTATTTCTTGCATAAGAAGAATAAAACTGCATCTACTCTAACTGATCATGTCAGACAGCTGGATAAGTTGGTCAAAGATTCTGTCAAGATTATAAAAAGTGATAATGGTACTGAGTTCAAGAATTCAATCATGGAAGAGTTCTGCAAAGAGCATGGAATCAAACAGGAATTTTCTGCACCTAGAACTCCCCAGCAAAATAGAGTTGTAGAAAGGAAGAACTCATTGAAGCTGCACGAACAATGCTTGATGAAGCAAAGCTGCCAACCTACTTTTGGGCTGAAGCTGTGCAGACTGCTTGTTTTACACAGAATGCTATACTCATAAACAAGCATGGAAAAACACCATATGAGATGGTGAAGAAAAAGAATCCAAATCTGAAATACTTTCATGTATTTGGTTGTAAGTGTTTTGTTCTTAAGACTCATCCTGAACAGCTGTCAAAATTTGATCTAAAAGCTGATGAAGGAATTTTTATTGGATATCCACTTTCCACAAAAGCCTTCAGAGTCTACAATTTAAGAACAAGGGTTGTCATGGAATCTATCAATGTATCTTTTGATGATAAGAAGATTACTGGACTTGAAGATTTCAATGATCATGATCAGCTGAGATTTAAAAATGAAGATTTAAACTCTGATACTATAAATTCTGATGACTTAAACTCTGATCATGTAAGTTCTGACGGGTTAAGTTCTGATGTCATTGAAACTGTGGTAACTACTCCAAGGGAAAATGGACCTGTCCAGGGGAGCAAGCTAAAGATCCTACCACAACTCGAGACTCTCAAGAAGCATCGGAACCTGTCACTGGCTCTTCAAGTTCTGATTCATCAAGTTTTGATGAGCCAGATACTGATAATTCTGGAAACTCTGATTCTTCAAATCCTGAATAATCTAACTCAAATTCTGAAGTTTCAGAGAGCATAACTACATGGGGAGCATCAGAAAATGCTGATGGAGATAGCATGGATCATGATGGAGGATCCAGTTCTAGAGAAAAACTTCCATCTGCAAGGAAGTGGACCAAATCACATACACCTGACTTGATAATTGAAGATCCTGATGCAGGTGTCAGAACTAGAACTGCAACATCAAATGAATGTCTCTATCATTCTTTTCTATTTCAGACTGAACCAAAAAAAGTGGAAGAAGCTCTTCAAGATGCTGATTGGGTGCAAGCAATGCAGGAAGAGTTGAATGAATTTGAAAGAAATAAAATCTGGACCCTGGTGCCAAGACCAAAGAACAGATCAGTTGTTGGCATAAAATGGGTGTTCAGAAAAAAAATTGACAGTGATGGCATAATTACAAGGAACAAAGCAAGGCTGGTTGCTAAAGGCTACTCTCAACAAGAGGGTATTGATTATGATGAAACATTTGCACCAGTTGCTAGATTGGAAGCCATAAGAATCTTTTTGGCTTATGCTTCTCACAAAACGTTTAAATTCTTTCAAATGGATGTGAAAATTGCTTTTCTCAATGGAGAATTGGAAGAAGAGGTATATGTTGAACAACCTCTAGGATTTGAAGATCCAAAATTTCCAAATCATGTCTATAGATTAGACAAAGCACTTTATGGCCTTAAGCAAGCTCCAAGAGCATGGTATGAGACTTTAGCTCAATTTCTTCTGGAAAGTGGATTTCACAGAGGCACAATTGATAAAACACTGTTCTACCTCAACCATGGAAAGGACTTACTTTTGGTACAGATATATGTTGATGATATCATATTTGGTTCTACAAATGCCAAACTCTGTGAAAGGTTTGCAAAGCTAATGCAGTCAAGATATCAAATGAGTATGATGGGAGAACTTAGTTATTTTATGGAACTTCTAGTCAAGCAAAATAAAGAAGGTACTTTTATCTGTCAATCCAAGTATGCCAGAAATTTACTCAAGAAATTTGGAATGCAAGATTGCTCAACTGCATCCACTCCCATGGCCACTGCAACCAAGTTAGATAAAGATATTGGTTCATGAGTAGATATTACTAACTACAGAGGTATGATTGGCTCTTTACTCTATTTAACTGCAAGTAGACCTGATATCATGTATGCTATCTGTCTTTGTGCAAGATTTCAGGCTGATCCAAGAGAACCTCATTTAATAGCTGTGAAAAGAATTTTCAAGTACCTCAAGGGTACAGCCGATCTAGGATTGTGTTATTCTAGAGAATCAGATTTTAAGCTAATAGGTTACTCAGATACAGATTTTGCAGGATGCAAAATAGACAGGAAAAGCACTAGTGGGAGCCGCCAATTTCTTGGAGGCATATTGGTTTCTTGGTTTAGCAAGAAACAGAAGTCAATTTCCATATCAACTGCAGAAGCAGAATATATTGCTGCAGGAAGCTGTTGTGCATAGATTCTTTAAATGAAGAATCAGTTACTGGATTATGGGTTAGAATTCTCCAAAATACCTATTTATTATGATAATCAAAGTGCTATTGCTATGACAGGTAATCCAGTTCAACACTCAATGACAAAGCACATCAGCATTAGGTACCATTTCATAAGGGAACATGTGTTGCCTTTTGTTCCAACAGATCAACAACTAGCAGATATCTTCACAAAACCACTATGTGAAGCTACTTTTACAAGACTGGTAAATGAACTTGGAATGGTTTCAGGTTCTTTCTCTAAATCTGCTTAGTTTTTGTTCTCATGCATCAGACTTTATGATCAGTGTTTATAGATTGTCTTATCTTCATGTAATTTGTACTTAAATTGTAATACATTATATGCTGATTGCTATCTGATGTGGATCTATATACTCTGATAGTGATTTGAATGTTCTGTGACTATTCAATCCAATGAGTATTACTGTGCTAGATGCTGACATAGTAGTCTTTAACATACTAAAAATCTCATGTTTGAATTAGTTGTTTATGTGGAAATTTATTAACACAAGCAAATTCTGATTTTGAGCTTAGTCAAATTTACTTTGTGTATCTTATTACTAAGTCGCAAACTAGATTCTTGCTTCTTATCTGTCAAATTCTGATGTCAGTAAATCTTAAGGATGAACTAAATGCTGATAAGCCTCACTTATCAAAAGAAAAGAAAAGAAAAATCAGGTACTCCTTTGAGATCTAGAGTAAATATGTGGAAGGGATGACCCAAGTGAATTGCTGGTATTAAGTAATATGCATTAGAAAAGTAAATAAATTTTCTTGGTAACTTTTCACATTCTCTGATTACTGGAGAAATACTCTGATAATAACATAACTTCTGATAGCAGTTGTGACTCACTTACACTGAAAAGTCACTGTGAAAAAGAATTCTAAAGGATGCATAAAATGAGCACAAACAGTTGAGGTGGACTAATGCACAAATTTATCCTATAGTAGACTTCATTATTAATGACAGATCTTAAGCACTTTTCTTAGTTATGCCTTATTTCTAAGATGTACTGAAGTTTATCAGACTTTAATCTTTATCTGATATCTTGCTAATGCACACACTCTCACTCCATATGAATGATGAAAATTACTGTGGTGATTAAGTTGTTTTTGACAAACAGTTAAGTGTCATTTGCATAAATTCTGAGGACAAGTCCTGATGGAAGTTCTGATGATTAAACTCTGAAGAAACAAGTCAGTATTTGTATGAAGAATCACAGATACAAACATTCACTTTTTGAGTTGAGAAGCCATGTTCTGATGACTGTTAAAATCTGATAATAGTCAAGTTCGGATATTAAATTCTGATGGAAACTCTGATGCTTACGTGGCATTAATTTTACTTGACTTATTTGTGGTAAATATTGTAACGGTCATATTTAATCATAATATATTTAGGTGAGATAAAAACAGTCACAATCATTTAGGTTAGTGGTAAACGTGCTTATCTTGAAAAACTGTATGTGCACAGTAATTGTTACTTATTTCCCGTGCCCATTAACTCCTGCTTTAACTATAGACTGTTCACATATTGCCTAAATCATTACACATCGGTCTAGGGAGACGCTCATTAAGTTAACTCTACACTTAGTCATTAATCAGTCCTCTAGTCCCTTGATATTCCATTGGCTATTTAACCGACATTTCATCTCAGACAAATCATCTTCTATTCTCATAAAAAATCATTCTCTCTCTTTTAATTCTCACCATTTTTATCCTTCATAAAAATGGTTCTTGTAAACATGTTTATGAACTATAAAAACTTCAATGTCGAGTTCAGTTGTGGTGACTGGGAACAGAAAGGCACGTCACTGCCATTCCTGATGAGATATGGAACTTGGTTCCACAAGAGGTTCGCAAAAATCTCTTATTCTTTCAGATGGACTATCAACTCCATCTTAATCGCTTGGAAGAAGAACGGAGAGAGGCTCTTCTTCAGCAAGAACGGATCATCCGTCTTGCAGTGCTATTTGTCAGCAGCTGGAGGAACTATTCTTGGAGTAGGATTATCTTGTAATCTTTTACATGTAATCTACAAATTTCATATAATGTACTCTTTTGATATGTTAATGAAATTTCTTTTGATTGCAAGATTTAGACTTTGTTTATCTCGCATATTGTGCATGTGAATGTTCTCATTGAAACCTGTTAATCTTTACTTCATCTACTTGAACTGTATTTCTTGATGAATGTTTTGATTAAAATTATGGTTACAAATATTTTATGCAGATTTGACAAACAAATGTTGAATTTGAATCGACATATACTGAGTTACATTTGAAAAGGTAGAAGTAATTGAGAAAATTCAAGAGAAGCAACAGGGCCAAATCACTGAGGTTCTGCAAAATCAAGCTTCTCAACAGGCTCAATTGGATGAAATTCAAACTTCAATGGAACTTCTTATCTCACTCCTACTATCAGATGATCCCAAAAAGGGGGAGAGGATAGTTAACTCCAAATGCTCTAATGATCAAATACTGAAGAAGAAAGATGATGAAGCTGATGACCAGGGAAACCCTAGCAAGGGTAGAGGTCAAGTTCAAAGTAAAGAGCAGAGCAACAAGGTTTCTTCAAGGAAACTAATTACTGAAGCAAGCAAATCTTCTACCCAAAAGAAGACAAGTTCTGAAGCTGCTCAAACTCAAAATCTGATAGCAAGTACCGAAACTCAAAATTTGATATCAAGTTCTGATGAGCAAAGTCTAATGACAAAGCCTGATGTTCTGATACAAGGTGGAAGTCAAGATTCTCAAAAGTTCATGCAAACTCTGAAGCTCAAGGGAAAGCAGACTACTGTCTACTACAAGGATCCCAAGATTCAGACACTTGATGAGGAAATTGCTAGAAGATTATTTCTGAAGCATAATCCAGGAATGGATTTAGAAAATCTCAAGGAAGAAGAAACTAGATTCAAAGATGAAAAGAAAAATCTAAAGCCAAAAGCTTATGTTGCAAAGAAACCTCCAAGGCCTAAGGTAAAAGGCATTGTGATCAAGGAGAAGTCACAAACTGAGACATCAAAGCCCAAAACAAGATCACAATCTGAGATTGATCCCAAAGACAAAGGGAAAGGAAAAATTGATGAACCAACCAAGCCACTGGAGATGAAAATTCCTCAAATTCTGATAAAGCCAGTGTACAAAATGGTTCAAGTTACTGATGATAATCTTGCTGAAGATAAAGATGTTCAAACTCTGAAAAGAAAGAAGATTTATAAAGAATCAAAGACAACCTTTGACAAGGCTCAAGTTGTTCAGAGTGAAGAACAACAAGCTATAACAGAAACAGTAAGTTCTGATAAAATCATCAAGTCAACCTCTGACAGTGCTCAAGTTGATTTAGACAAAATGGAAGTAGCTAATAAAAAGAAACGTCTGTGGAAAAATGTCAAACCATCAGATCCAAAGAAAAGCCAATTACTGTCTACTTTCATGACTATTAGGTTAAATGCTAGAGGACCAAGAGATAGGGCTGGACTAGGTTCTGATGAAGCTAAGATTAAGACAGGAGTTGAAGTTGCTACTAGAGATCCATTTCTATTGACTGACAAACCGCTTGAAGATGTTATACAAAAACACCTTGATATGGTTATCTTTGTTCAAGTGGTACTGGATGCTCATGACAAGCACAATGTCAAAGAAAATCTGATTCTATTTCTTGAAGATGGGAGGACATATCAAATGTCAGAATCAGATGTGCTAAACAAATCACTGAAATAACTTCAATTCTTTCATTACCTTTTAGAAGTAAAGTCTAATATTACGAGGAGATGGTCAAACTTCATATTGAAGACCATCAGAGATAAAGCAAGAATTTCTGGTTCAAGAGTTATAGAATTCATTCCTAATATTGTTATAAATGATGGAAGTGAAATTTTAATGAAGAAGAATTCTGCTAAGCTTGAAGTGATACTGAAAGAGAAATGTTCGTGCTGCAATGAAGATTCTTCTTATCCTAGGGTAATCAGACTGAATGATGGTTTAGAAAGAAACCATATCTCTGCTTTAAGGACTGCAATCTACCAGATTGGAAGTCAGAATGAAGAGATGAAGCAAGTCAATACTACAATGTCTCAAGTCCTGAGGATTAAAGAAGAAAAGCTGATATCAAGCTTTGTCAAGAATCATTATGGATTCAGATTGACTCGGTGAGATTGGTAAAAGCTACAAGGACTGTAAGTTGTAGTTAGTTATCGTATGGGTAGGTTGTTAGCGAGGGTATGTCAAGCATACGTAGACGTCTAACATAGAGTGTTTCGACCCTGTAGGTTCTAGTCGGGAAACTGAAAGTTGACGTTGGACTAAGGTTAACCTAGTGGACAGTCGATGAGCTCAGTAGAGTTTCAACCAAAGAACCTGAGTGTTAAAGTCGAATCCAAGGTGATCTAGTTATTAGACGATAAATCCCGAGCGTCCGAGTTGGCTCAGAATCGATCAGTAATAGTTGTAAAGCTCTGTAAGGCAAGTATCCCTGACCATACTCTTGTGGTTCAGTATATATGAGTAACTGTTGTTTTATTCTTGTAATGGAACAGAACGTTTTAAGTTACGTATACCCTGTATTTGGAAATGTTGTTTAAAAATATGTTTTGGGGAAAAGTAACTTCTGAAAGCACCTATCTCTAAATTTGATTAAAATGAAAGGAAGTTTTGAATAGTGTGCTTTGACATAATGGTTTTAAAAAGAGATAGGTGATAGTGATTTTGAAAACTGGATAAAGAGAAAGTTTTAATCCACCTATGTCGTGGAAGGTTTTGATCCACCTATGTCGTGGAATGTTTTGATCCACCTATGTCATGGAACTTTGGAAGAGTAAAAAAGGGAATTCAGTTGATCTAATGGAATTGAGTAGGCGTAAGTGGCTAATTCGGTTGGGCGCTCGGTTTAACCGATTAGTCCAGCATTAGGGGAAAGACCTAGCTAGTCTTTTCCCAAGTTCCAGAACATATTTTTTATTCTGGATGGCCGTTAGTCGCTGTCCGGTGAGGGTAGACTGATCAGCTATCTTCACCCGTTGAACATTCAATAGATTTGATTGATTCAGTTTTAAAGTTTTTTAACAAATCAACTTGTTTGAAATAGATGATTTGAAAGTGAGATAGCATGCTAAAATTTAACTCTCGGGTTTATAAACAGCACACGACTGATGTTATTATTTTAAAAAGCATGCTAGTTTTGAATATCCAGTTCATGAATGTTTACCTTGCTTTTGTAAATGAGTTATAATTTTTGTTCCTATCATTGTTTTCTCATAAATTGCCTTACTTGTTATTCATATAGTGGTACAGCTGAGCAATTGATTGCTCGCCCTTGCAGAACGTTTTATATATTTGTTGCAAATGCCTAGGAAATTCTTCTGTCGTAGTCAGGGCAGGGTTCCAGTTCCATCCGTACCAGGCTACTCTGAGGTAGTTGTGTTGGTCCAAAGATGGTCTGTTGAGTTGTTGTATAAAGATAGTATTGTTCGGATTGTTTGGAGTAAGTTGGTTTTGTAATAGATGTAACCAAAGTCATACTTAAACCTGGAAAAGGTCTTGGTAAAGGGGTCGTGGTTATGTATAATTAGTGATTTGGGTTATATTATGTTTATTATTATTATTGTTGGTGACTTCAACTCCTGACCCCGGGTGGATGCCGTCACAGTTGGTATCAGAGCTACAGGTTTGAGTCCCTGATTTAGGTTAGGAGTAGAGTCAAAAGAGTACAGTAAGGTTTATATATAGATGTGAGTCAGCAACTCAATTAGAGGAGCGAGTCTATGAGTTCAATCAAGGGTTTCAGAGGCGTAACCCTGACGTCTATTGAGGATTGGCTGGAACTGCCCTAGCCTAGAGTATATTTCCTTCGTATAGGTATTATTAGTAACGTCCGATAGAGATTTCTAGTTTTCTCTCGAGCAAACGAGTTTGATTGCGAAAATTCTGCGTATGAGCAGACCCTTGATATGTCAGCTGAGGAAACACCAGCATTATTCCCACATATCACATTTTCTATGTTAAGGAATGTTACTGGACCGAGTGTGTAACCTCGATGAGTTTGGATAGTATGATAATATTCAGTGGCTAATATGACAGCCAAGTCTTAGAGTGAATGAGGATCAGTACTGTTGTTTATATCTTGAACCCTTAAGCGTATTTCTTGAGACACCTTTTGCTTCTAGAATAATTGTTTACCATCTAATAAGTTGCTTGTTTATCCCTAAGGAAGTCAAACTCGAAGCAAGCGACTTAAGGTTCTGTTGATTTATCATAAATCATACCTTCCCTTCCTAATTGTGAATTTTTTATTTAAACATTGGTTCCTTCCTCGGTGATTCTGTTAGTTGATTGAGGGCAGAAAATGCATATGATTTGACTGTTTGTCTGTGTGACAAAGGGTCTGGTGGGACGCCACCAAATTATATGTTGTGAGCTATGCAGTACTAAGACTGGCCATCTTATGTACTTGTATGGTTGCTCTCAATCATATTTATAGCTTCTTCATGTTTCCTTCTGGTATCTTTGATTCTTTGATCTTGAAATCCCTTTCGATGTTTCATGGCAACGAATTTGTCAATAACTTCTGTAGTTGGACAGTCCTAGTATTGTAAGTAAGCGAAAGTTGATTGTCAGGAGGAATGAAAGTCTTATATCAAGTTGTTATTTAAAAATAAGGGTAATCGTGAGGGTTCAGAATCTAATAATGGAGTTATAGCCTCGGGAAAGGTAACTCAGTGATTGATGAATCACTTGTGGGTGATAAGAAATCATCCTTAGAGGAATGGTTGGTTGAAATTTGGACCATGGTGCCTAGAAGAGTCCAGCATTCCTTAAGCTTGACTTGAATTACCAATTGGCTCTGTGTAATTGGTGGCTGATATAGCCGGCCAAGTTTTATTGTATACCAGATGAGTTTTGGCTATGGTAATTGAGTAGTGACGGGAAGTTAGTCAGTTGCTGTTATATTGAGGAGCCATACTACGGTGTTCAGTTTCTTTGTATTTCAGTTTTCCTGTACTGTTGTTGATTCTGCTACTGTCATTATTGCTATGTTGCTAGTGCTATTAAACTAGATCTCTTTTATAAATGGACCCGATATTAAAGACATGGGTATTGTGAATGGGCAACATTTTCCTGATATAGGTGCACCATTTAAACGGTGATATTTTCTGTCAAACATACTTGTTATATTTTTGAATAAATTCCCTGTTATATTTCGGGAAAATTCCACCCAAGAAAGCTACCCAGTCTAAAGAAAATAGTAGTAGTTTTGCGGGGGGTCCAGCTATAAATGAAATTCTGGATTTATTGCGCCAGCAGCAGCAACAACAGTTGCAGTTAATCCAACAGATTCAGCAGCAATAATATCAGCAAAGAGAGCCCAACCAAACTACTAGTTTTAAGTCCTTCCAGTCCGTTGAGCCTTAGAATTTAAAGGCGAAGTGAAACCTGTTACTTCCAGAAATTGGTAAGGAAATGGGAAAAGGTATTTACCCTCATGCAAGTAAGTGATGATCTTAAAACGGATATGCAAGTTATTTTCTTAAGAATAAAACAAATTATTGGTGGAAATCCCCTCGTGCGTTGGAAAGAGAAGGTCCTGTATCTTGGACGAGATTTATAGGATTGTTCTTGGAAAAGTATTTTCCCGATGGTCCAAGGAATCAGTTGGAAGTCGAGTTTTTAGAACAGAAACAAGGTGAAAGAAGTGTGTTGGAGTATGAGGCCAAGTTTACAGAATTGGCCCGATTAGTTCCTGAGTATGAAAGTACGAAGATCCGTAAGGCAAAGGGGTTTCAACAAGGGTTGAAGCCTGAGAATCGTAGTGGAGCTGTGACATTGCAGCTCAAGACGTACCCTTTCGTAGTTCAGGCCGTCTTGGTAATTGAGATTGATCAAAAGTTAGACACTAGAGAAAAGAAGATGAGAAGCAAAAGATAGATGTTGTGAAAGAAGCATTTGGTCAAGAAGGATCTAGCCAGAAGTCTCAGAAAAGGGTTAGAAGGAGTAAGAGTAAAGAATTTAGAGGACAAAGTTTTTCCTTAGATAAGCTTAATAAAACCTCAGTCAGCTCTAGTCAATCCAAGTCGGACAGGTTATCAATATCGGAATGCAAGCAATGTGGTGAAAGTATGATGGAGTATATAAAGCAACTATTGAATGTTTCAGGTATGGATAGAGAGCATACTATACGTCGGAGTGTAAAGTGGAAAAATTGGGCATATTGTAAGGAGTGTAGAACGGTTACTCAAGATACTACATTCCGAGGGCCAACATCCAGCACAGCTAAGGGCAGAACTTTTAAAAGGACCAAGAGATCAAGCGTTTAGAATTTGGACGTAGTTACATCTGATCTGACACTCTTTGAGCTAGAAGAGTTCGATGTGATTTTAGGATCGGGTTGGTTGTCCTGTAGTAAGGCAAGGAGTGGTTTTTAGAAGAAGCGAATTGTAAAGGGTACAAAAGCCAATAGTAAGGTAAGTTTCCAGGTGCAGAAGCAATATAAGAAGTTCTTACAATCATGCGAGAAAAGGGGTAATAAGCTAAGGATATAAGGTAGATCCACCATGTGTAAAGATACGAAGAAGAAAATACTTAAGTTGGAGGAAGTTTGAGTAATAAATAAATGCCCTAGAGTCTTTCTGGAGGCCAGTGGAACGAAATAATTAGTTTGATAATCATAAAAGTTACGGAAAGGGAAGTGAGCATACCAGATATAGTCCCTTGGGGTGCACCAGTAATGTTATTGGAAAAGAGGGATGAAATTATGAGATTGTGTACTGATTATCGGGAGTTTAACAAAATGACGAATAAGAATAAGTAAACTCTATTAAGAATAGATTACTTATGTGACCTAATTGAAGGAGTGTGTTATTTCTCGGGGATTGACATAAGATCCAGCCTGAGGACATATCAAGATTATGATTAGAATGAGTTATGAGCATTGCAAGTTCTGGGGATATTATGTGGAGTAACAAGTGTATCAGTTGTCTATAAGGAATTAAGGAACATGGTGTATAAGGAGTACTTGGATAAGCAAATTGTATTTATTGATAACATCCTCAGCTATTCAAAGATTAAGAAATCCTGTGTAGAACGCTCAAGGATTTCCCTACGAAGACTAGAAGGGAAGAAATTATATGCTAAGTTTTCCAGTATGAATTTTAGCTGAGATAAACAAAGGATTCCGATCTTTCATTAAAAACCACCTAAGCAAAGCTGATATAGTAATAGATGCCTTGTGCAAAAGGAAAGAATCGAATGAGATTAAAACTACTAAGGAGTTAATAAAAGAATTGGAAAGAGTGGAATATGAAGTTTAAATACCTGAAGGTGAGAAGAAGTGAAGATATGAGATTACTTTCCAGCCTTAATTGATGGAAATGAGTAAGAAATGTTCGAATGTTTGGAAATTAAGTTGAGAGTGAGTACCATCTATCATCCGTAGACGAAGGGCCCAAGTGAAAAGATGATTCAGACAATATAAGATATATTGAGAGTATATATATTTTGGGTTTAAAAGAAAACTGAGGTAATCATCTACCATTGATTAAATTTTCTTATGACAATAGTTTTTATGCCAATAGGAGAATGCTACCTTGCGAAGCCTTGTATAGACACAAGTGTGGATTTTCCTCTATTAAGAGGAAGTGGGAGTGGAAATGTTGTTAGATCCTGAGTTAATTTAACGCACCAAGGATGTAGTGGTGTTGATTCGGAAAAGAGTTGGAACAGCTCGGGATAGACAAAGAAAGAAGACGGATTTGCATTAAAAGAGGGTGGATAAATAATTAGGATCATTGGTGTTGACAAAAGTTTCACCCTGGAAGAGATTGGCTAGGTTTGAATAGAGGGGACAAGTTGAGTCCTAAATATAGTGAGTCGTTTGAGGTATTGATAAATATAGGCAAAGTTGCCCATGAGTTGAGGTTGTTGCCGCAGTTGCAAAAGATATATATAATATGTTCCACATGTCAATATTAAGGCGATATGTATCTGACTCGAACCAAGTCGTTGATTAGGAACCAAGGGGCTCTCATCAGAATTTGTTCTACGTAGAATGATCGATCCAAATCCTAGATCGTTAAGAACGAGTCCTTAGGAATAAGTTATTTATATAAATAAAGTATTTGGAGAAATCCTCGATTCATAGAGTCTACCTGGAAATTAGAGTCAGATATGCTTGACAAATATCCTCATTTATTTAGTTGGATCAGATTCTGAGGACATAATCTTTTTAAGGGGGAAGGATGTAACGACTAATCAAATAAAATATGTGCATTGGTTTTGACCGTTATGTATTGTTCTATTATTATCTATGTGTGATTTATGGTGTACGGGGTTGCTCGTGTAATTAATTATTGAGTTGTACTGAATTGTTTTCACTTTTAAAAGTGAATTTAATGCAAATTTATTTGCATAAATATTTGGAATGTCTCTAAAATTGTTTTTATAGTTTTATAATTACAATAATTATTTTTGAGATTTTATAAAATTAAGAAATCAATATTTCAACAATTATTTAGCCCTGTATGATTTTCTGATTTTATTTATTGGTAAAATCCGTATTTAATTCCAGAATTCTTCAAAAATTATGAAACTCATATTTATATATAAGTTTGGAATATTCTGAGAATTTTAAAATTATTCTAGAAATTTTTGGGATTAATTTCACCCGCGCGTTGATTCGTTTAATTGTTAAAAGCGGGTATAAATTATGTTTCAGAAATTATTTTAAAATTATGAAATTTATGTTTTTATAAACTTCGGGATATTTGTAACATTTTAAGACTATTCTCGTAATTTTCTGAAATCGTTTTAAGTGCACCCTGGTTTGTATATGTCGAAACACGGAATAAAACCAGGGTTACAGTCCGTAATGGGACGTGTGTTTCCTTCCTGTTAATTAGCAAGCAACATGGCAGGCTGTGATTGGATTAAAAAAAACAAATAATACACAAACACAATAGATCAGAATAAGGAAGCTTATCCCTCTCCTCCCTCAATTAATTTCTCGGGGCTCCTTGGTCTCTCTCTGATTGCCTCTCTCTATGGTCTCTCTCATGTGTTTATTTCCTCCTCTTCTCTGTCTCGAGTTCCCCTGTTGTTTTTACAGAAGTTAAATTCATTTGTTCCCTTACAGGGTATCGTTTTTGCGTAAAGCGTGGAGCGACCTACACCTTTACAATGATTTTCTTTAATCCCTATTATTTAGGAATTATCTTAATTTCCAGGAATTTTCCCTGAATTCTGGGATTTTTCCTTCATTTTCAGGAATTTTCCCTTAATTCTGGGATTTTCCTTAATTTTCTGGAATTTTCCCTTAATTTCTGGGACTTTTCCTTCATTTTTAGGAATTTTCCCTTAATTCTGGGATTTTTCCTTGGTTTTCTAGATTTTCCTTGATTTTATGAATTTATTTCTCATTTTCTAAAAATATTTACTTTTTCAGAAAATATTTTAAGGAATTTCCTTCAATCTTCTGCAATTTCTCAGGATTTTCCATCTTTTTCTTCCTTTTTTTTCTTTTTTCTCTCTTTTTTTATACCTGGTTCGACCAAAAATCCTGTTCGACCAGGATCCTGGTCGAATTAACCCTCAATTTGCCTTGGTCGACGTACTTTCGAGCATGAATTTTCGAGTTGGAGTCCTGGACGATTTTCGGCCAGGATTTTTTTTTAGCAGGATTTTAATTCCTTTCGGTCAGGATTTTATGATTTTGACCGATTTATGCTTCTTCCTTGCCTTGGTCGAAGATTCTTTCGAGGAGAAACGTCCGATCAGGATCCTGACCGAATTTCGGTCAGGATTTATTTGCTGGGTTTGTTTTTGATCGAATATTAATTCCATGTAATCCTGGTCGTGCATACTTTCGACCAAGAATTTTCGACCTGAATTCCCGATCAAATTTTCGCTATGGATTGTGTTACTTATCCCTTTTTGGACCGAATTAACCCTTCTTTTTAACCCTGGTCGAAGGCATTTTCGACCTCAAGCATTCAAATAGAAATTAAATAAGAATCCTGATCGAATTGGGTCAGGATTTTATTATTATTTTAAATAAGTAACTTCTTGGGCCCTTGAGTTTTCTGGGCTTTTCTCTTTTGGGCTTTTTTAACTGTGCTTTGGCTCATGGGCCTAATTTAACCCCATTTGTTAAACATATTGGACCTCAACCCTGGGCCCTTTTACCTGGTCTTTTTCTAGACCTTTATATTGATCCTGGGCCCATAATTTGGGCTTGATTTATTCCCCAGGCCCAACAAGGCTCAATTTTATTATTCCTCCTGAATTGGACCTTATTATTGGGCCTTCATAATCCCAGGCCTGGCAAAATTTGGGTTGGGCCTTCATTCCTTAGCCCAAATTCCAGATTTTTCTATAATTTCTAGGGTTCTCTCTGGATTATTTTATTATTATTTTAAATAAGTAACTTCTTGGGCCCTTGAGTTTTCTGGGCTTTTCTCTTTTGGGCTTTTTAACTGTGCTTTGGCTCATGGGCCTAATTTAACCCCATTTGTTAAACATATTGGACCTCAACCCTGGGCCCTTTTACCTGGTCTTTTTCTAGACCTTTATATTGATCCTGGGCCCATAATTTGGGCTTGATTTATTCCCCAGGCCCAACAAGGTTCAATTTTATTATTCCTCCTGAATTGGGCCTTATTATTGGGCCTTCATAATCCCAGGCCTGGCAAAATTTGGGTTGGGCCTTCATTCCTTAGCCCAAATTCCAGATTTTTCTATAATTTCTAGGGTTCTCTCTGGATTCTTCCAGATTTTTCTAAATATTATTTTCTTTTTCTAGAATTTGCTTAAATCCTTCCAAAGTTTTCTAGAACTTTCCAGAATTCTCTATTTTTGGGCCCAAATGGGCTTTTTGAGGCCCAACTTGGCTTTCATGTGACTATATAAGAGTGGGGGTGGCGTGACCTCCTCACACCTCATATTTCAATCCTCAAACTCTCAAACACTCTCCTCTCTTCTCAACATTCTCCATACTCCTCTTCTTAGAGTTTTCAGGCCAACTTTCACAGCCTTTTCCGGCCTCCCTCCCTTCCAAGGTTTCAGGGTCTTTCATCCTCCATTAATGGCTGATAAGAATTCCGAGAGAGCAGTCAAGATAGCCTCAGCTTCAAAACGAGGTAAGGATATCGAAATCCGCTCTTCTTACATGTCTTTGTTAGATATGATTAATACTATGGGGGATGAATATCCCTCAACTACACATCTTGACTCTTTCAATTATTGCAACACATGGCACAATATTGATTACGATAAGTTAAACGCACGGTATAATGTTCGTCCTCCTCTTAGGCTAGTTCCAGTTTGTGGTGGTGACCGTACTTGCCACCAGAAACCCGATACTCTTTTTATTTACATAGATGCCCTTGATGCTGGGCTTAGGTTTCCTTTTCATCCCTTTATTCCTTACCTCCTAGCTGATTTGCAAATTAACCCCTGTCAGCTTCCTCCAAACGCCTGGGGGAACATTTTTTGTTTCATGGTTTGTTGTCTTAGGGGAGGTTTTCCCTTATCTATAGTTGTTTTAAGGAAGATTTTCCAATGTTATAACAGTTCTTCGAGTATTTGTGGTTGGGTCTACATTAAACAAAGGCCCAAGTGTAAGCACATTTTTAACAGCGCCTCCATTCCCGACAATAACCAAAATTGGAGGAATAGTTTTGTCGGGTTAAGGTGGGAGAATGGTAACTGGGGCACCCTCTTCAAATCTTCCTTCGGGAAGGTTAGTGATGGTAGCCTCAAATCCATTCACCTAACCCCCGAATAAACTATCATTTATGATGAGCTTACTCGGGATGATGGTGCCACTATCAGCTGGACTCTTTTAGAGGAGTTCTCCCTCATCCACGTGGGGCTATCCTCTGTTTCTCAACAGGGTATTTTTCTTCCCTTCTCATTTTTACTTTTTTTCATGCATTATTGACACCACTTATTTTGTTTTTCCTCTTGTTTTGCAGCTGCTAAGGAAATCAACGAGGATAATGTGCCTCTCGTTGAGGAGACTGTGAGGATGAAGAAGGCTCGGCTTGCGGGTCTGGATACTCGAGGAAAGGCTACGGAGCCTAGCTTCATACGGAAGCACAAGAAGCCCATGGTGGAGGTTCCAGCTGAGGGAGCTGAAGCTCACAATGCCCCTATCACTGCTGCTGCTCCTGTCTCTGTTGCTACGGGCGCCTTTCAGCCTCTTTGGGGATTCCGCCGAGGGAATACCGTGGTTAGATCCACAAAGCCCCTCAAGGATTTTACTGATGTGGTAGCTACCCCCGACCTGGAGAGGATAAAGCTCATGGGAGCTCAGTCCCTGGCCTCGGTATAACCCTTCCTTGAAATTTTTCTTTCTTTTTACTTATAGCATTTTCTTGCCTTATTATATCTTCTTATTGTTTCATTTCAGTCTAACGCCTACTTCCAAGGCCCTGTGAGGCAAGCTGAATCATGGAAGAGGACTTCTGACAAAGCTGACAATGCCCTCAGGAAGCAGCAGAAGAAGTACGCCGTTTTGGAGCGAAAGCTGAAGCGCAAGGAGGAGGAGCTCGGAGAGTCCAACGCTGAGCTGGTGGTGCTACGGGCCGAGAAAGATAAGGCGATTGGCAATTACTTGGACTCGGAGGAGTTTACCCAGTCCATGAGGGTGAGGGACGATTCAGTGTTCCCTGGATTTTTTAGGACTGGCTGGGACACGGCCCTTGGGACCGTGAACGAGGCTTTCCCTGATATTAACCTAGTGGACTATGTTTGCCCTGATGACGAGGCTTTGCTACAGAGGTTCCGTACCTGAGTGGCTATCTCGAATCGTATCCCTTAGGACCCACTTTTTCCTCCCCCCGAGTCCTCTTCTAGGCCCGCCGCAGATGATAGCTCTTCCTCTTCCGGGACTACTGAGACTTCCAGCGAGAGCGGGGAAGACGATGATATGGATGCTGAGGGCACCTCTGCCCTTTAGAGCTTTTCTAGCCCTACGTGGCTTATTTATTTTATCTTGCCTTTGAGACTTAGCTTATCAGACTTTGTATTATTTATTCGAATCAGTTTTAATTATCGAACTTTATGCTTTCATCTCATATACTTAGTTTACTTGCCATGCCACAGAGATTTAAACATATTCCGAAAACTTTCTAAATTTCACAAATTGCTGGGATTCATCCCTTACACAAGTCTTAATAAACCTCAAAATAAAACTAAAACATGTGAATCCTAAGCAAGAAAAGCTTCAAGGTGCTTTTCAACATACTTGTCATCTTGACAAGTGAGAATCGTGCTTAACCACTTTACACATAGTAAATCATCAGGTTTTGTGCATGCCAAGTTCTCGGAATTTCAAAACCATCCATAGTCTCAAGCTTGTAGGTTCCTCTACCTTGAACACTTTTGACATTGTATGGCCCTTCCCAATTTAGGGCAAGTTTCCCTTTCTGCCCGACACCAGAAGCTTCCACCTTCCTCGGGACTAAATCACCCTGCTTGAAGAACCTTTCCTTAACCCTTAGGTTGTAATAGAACAAAGCCTTTTTCTGATATTCCACTATCTTCGCATGTGCCTCATCTCGTACTTCATCAATTAGATCCATGGCTAATCTTTGCCCTTCCTCATTTTCCTCAGCATTGAAAGCTTAAATCCTGGGAGAGGAATGTGATATCTCTACAGGAACAACCGCTTCTGCCCCATATGCTAACATGAAGGGAGTTGCTCCAGTCGTGACTCTACAGGTAGTCCTATAGGCCCATAGTATTGGGAGTATTTCATCCACCCAGTTACTCCTCGACTTCTCTATCCTCTTCTTTAGTCCATCTAGGATTATTCGATTCGCCACTTCTGCTTGCTCGTAGGCTTGCGGGTGAGCCACAGAGGTGAATCGTAATTAAATTTCATTCTCCTCACAATACTTCTTGAATTCCTCATTGTTGAACTGTGTTCCATTGTCAGTGACTAGGATACGGGGAATTCCATACCGACACATGATATTTTCCCACAGGAATTGTGCAATCTGCTTAGTTGTGATTTTGGCCAAAGGCTTGGCTTCAATCCACTTAGTAAAATAATTAATGGCTACAATCAGAAACTTCCTTTGTGTCGTGGCCATGGGGAAAGGCCCAAGTATATCCATTCCCCACATAGCAAAGGGGATGGGTGAGTTGATAGAGGTCAGCATCTCGGGGGGTTTTCTAACGACAGGTGCATGCTTCTGACAGCGGTCACACTTCTTCACATACTCTTTGGCATCAGCCATCATTTCTGGCCAATAGAAGCCTAAACGGGTTATCTTATGAGCTGGTGCTCTGCCCCCAAGTGTTGCCCACAAATACCTTCATGTACTTCTTCCAGAGCTAAGTGTGCCTCATCGGGCCTGAGACATCTTAAGTAAGGAACTACATTAGATCTTTTATACAAAATCCCATCTATCAAGGAGTATCTTAGTGCTCGAACAACCAACTTCCGTGCTTTAGTAGCATCATTTGGCAACCAACCGGTTTGAATATGGGTCTTAACGGGATCTATCCATGACGTCCCCAGACCTATAGGAGCTACAAGCTTAACATTAATGCTCCGTGTCTTCAGAACGCGGAAGTATACACTTTCAGAACTTTCCTCTATCTCAGATGAAGAAAACTTTGATAATGCATCTGCCTTAGCATTTTCCTCCCTTGGAATGTGCCCAACATGGCATTCATCGAATTGGGTCATCACAGCCCTTGCTAGGAGGACATACTTAGCCATCGTATCATCCCTTGCCTCAAACTCTCCCTTCACATGGGATATGACCAGCTTCGAGTCTCCATAGACCATTAAGTTCTTAACTCTAAGTGTCCTTGCTAAGCCAAGGCCAGCTATCAGAGCTTCATATTCTGCCTCATTATTTGTGGTTGGAAAGTCTAACTTCATAGCACATTCAATTAAGAACCCATCGGGGCTTTGTAAAACCAAACCTGCTCCACTTGAATTTGTTTTTGATGCTCCATCAAAATAGAGAACCCAATATTCCTTCTCCTTATCATCCTTTTCTTTGTCCCCCTTATCAACTTCCTTGTCTTGAGATATGGTATCTTCCTGCCCCCCGACTTCTTGGTTGGGTATGGTGTTAGGTCACACACATTGTAGAGGGGTGAATACAGTGTAAAGTACAATCAAATCGAACTTTAATATCTCAAGTAACAGAAAACAAACTTTATTGAAACAATAAACTCTATTACAGTATGGAACTGTTACCTCTCAGTGATGAACAAATATCATGAGAGTTGCTAGCGTTACAATGAATAATCTTATCGAATATAACAACACTTATAGTGTAAACCCTATGTCTGTGTTTATATACTACACAGTTACAAGATAATCGCTAATTGATATGGAACTTAATTCTGCTTCCTAAAATATATCAATCAGATATCTTTTCTTCCAAGTATTCTATTCTTCATAGAATTCCTTCTTCATGCATATCTCTTCTTATGTTTATCTCGATCTTCTTTCCTTTAAACAGCTACTGTCCTTATCTGAACATCCTTCAGCACTTAAGTTCTGATATCCATCTTCTGATGATTATCTCCTGATAATATAAGTACTGATATCCTTAAGTCCTGACTTCCCGTAAGTACTGATTTATCCTGTTTAAGTAAGATCTGAAAACTAAACATAAATCATATTAGCCATGACATTATCAAATATATCTAACAATCTCCCCCAACTTGTAAATTAGCATAATATACAAGTTTAATAGATATTTGATGATGTCAAAAACATTAAGTACAAATGCATGAGAATTAGACTAGATAACTACAACTTACAGTCCTTAAAACTTTACCAATATTTAACTTCTGATAACAGCTTCAGTCTGTACAAATATCAGAATTTAATCAGTTGTAGATCTTGACTTGGCTTCATCTTCTGATCTCTCTGATGTCAGGAGTTGTTCTGAGATAGTTCTTCAACAAACATCTCTCAGCATATCGAAGTTCATCAATCATCCTCCTTTTAGCATCTTTAAGCTCTGCATTATCTTCACCAATTTGAAAGATTGCAGCCCTGAGATCATTAATCTTTGCTTTTCTTATATCCTGATCCAGTCTGATCAAATAAGCTTTATCAGACTCAAGATTGAATTCCACAGCCCTGTAACCCAGAAAGGTAGTTATAATTTTAGCAGTGTTGGGCTTCATTTCAACTATATCACCCTTGTGATCTCTGTACTTTTGAACATATGTGCTTTCAGACTTAACAGAATAAAGCCTTTTCTGTCTCTGAATCTGATCCTTCAAATAGTTTGCAGCACTTCCTGTCAATCTGTCATCCACTTGAAGTAAGAATAGTACATGCTCCAATTGTTCAAAATACTTCAATGGAATGGCATTTTGCCTTATATGATAAACCCTACCATCTGTCATGAAGTACAACAAGATGTGTTCTTTCAAGTAGGTATGGTAAACCATTTGTACAGATTCCAGTTGATTCAATCTCTCAGGAGTTGCTCCAATACCTGGTTCACTCAAGGAAGTTGGATCATTGGTAGTGTTCTGTATTCTTCTTTCATCAGCACTTCCCAATCCAGTTTTATCTCTTGCTTCCTTTCCAGTAACTACTCTTGCTTCAAAACCACTTGCATCAGTCTTCAAAGGTTGAGTCTGTTTTGCTTTAGTGAATCCTGGTAGGAGTGTCTTTGGTCTAACTTCTGATATCAAGTTATCTTGAGCTATGTCAGAGGTTACTTGCTTCTTCGAAATATCAGAACTTTTTGTCTCTTGACTCTGAACAACTTGAGCCATGTCAGAGGTTGTTTTAAGAACTTTTCTTGAAGTTAGAGCAAGATCATCCTTTTCATCAATGATTTCTTCATTCTCAGGAGGCACATAAACCTTGATAGGTTCACCAACCTTTTCTTTACCCTTGGATCTTGGATCTATCTGCGGTTGTGATTTATCCAATGTTGCTTCAGTATTTGTCCTTTCTTTTATCACAATGCCTTTGATTTTTGGAAGTGTCTTTTTACCAGAAGCTTCAGATTTAGATATGACTTTTTCTGATTTAAGTCTGGCTTCTTCTTCCATTAAACTCTCCAAGTCCATTCCTGGATTTTCCTGAAGAAATAACTGTCTTGACATTTCTTCATCAAGATCTAAAAGTTCATCAGAACTTATCCTTTTACCAGTAGTAGAACTAATTCTTTTCCCAGTATCAGAACTTGTCATGTGACTTGTGATTTCAGCTTTTCTTGATGAGAAACCTCTACCTTGACTATGACCTCTACCCATTCCAGAGTTTCTTTGATCATCCTTTTCATCATCCTTTCCTTTCAGTGTCTTGCCAGTCTTGTATTTGGACTTAATTACTTTCTCCCCCTTTTTGGCATCAGCAGGTAGTAGAAGAGAGATAAGCAATTCCACTGAGGCTTGGATTTCAGTAAGTTGAGATTGCTGAGAAGTTTGATTTTTCAGAATATCATCAATCTGAGCTTGTTATTTCTCTTGAGTCTTCTCAATATAAGCAATCCTGTCAAAGGTAGGTTGGAAGAACTTTTTCTTGTCAATTTTCTGAATTTGGTCCTGTTTGATGAATTCTTCCTAAATCTTGTGTAGCTCTGTATGAGTAGTTGAATGGAGACCTTGTAGATGTTTAGTACTCAATGTAGTCACTCTAAGCTGGGTTTTGAAATCATCAGAATTTAACATTTCATCAGCTTTAGTCAAGTGCTCAGCCAGATGCTTTGCATTTGGAACACAGGAAACTGAGTTCCATTCCTTAGTCCACTCCTGTCCTGCAGGAGTTTCACTCCAAGGCACTGGTGCTTCTTTGGTAACAAACTTCTTAAAAAGTTCTGATTTAAGAATAGTTTGTTGAGGAGCATATCCTGAAGGACCTGCTTCATCAGCATCTATATTTGGAGCAGCATCACCAGTATCTCCAGCATTTGCAGCATAAGAACTTATAGAATCAGTATCTTCTGATAAAACAACAGTATGAGTAACAATGGAGGCTTCAGCATCCTCTAATTGCTGATCTGGTTCTAAGTTCTGATCAACAGCCATATCCTGATGCTCACCTATATTTTGATCATCATCATCTAGATGCAGAGAAGGTGTAGAACAGAAGTCTGGATTTTGAACAGCATCAGTCACAGGTGTTGTTGATGGATTAGTTGCTGTTGGAGCTTCTAAAAGAATTACTTCAGGCACAACCGAGGTCTGGATATCAATATCAGCACTTGTGTCTGTATTAACAGGAGATACAGACTTTTGAACAGGAGACACGGATGGTGTGTTGGCCTTTTCAGGAACAGCTGCCTGAGATGGAGTTGATGGAGAAGTAGTGACTTTAGCAGATTCCTTTTTTTGTAAGATCAAAGATTCCTGATCTCCTTCCTTAGCTGCTGCTTCTTCATCATCTGAAACTGACCTTTTTGCCCTCTGTTTCTTGTATCTCTTTGTAGATATGGATTCCTTGGGAGTTTCAGGAACAGTCATTCTTCTAAGCCTCTTGAGAAGCCTAGATCCCCCAATTTCAGAATCCTTCTGAGAAGTCACTGTCTCAGCTTCTTTGACAACAGGTTCTGATGTAGAAACATGTTCCTCACTGTCTGACTCATCTCTCAAAGCAATCCTCCTTCTCTTTTGAGGTGTTTGAGGAACAGTCTTTGTCCTCTTAGGCTTGGAAGATGAAGGCTTCACAGTAGGTGCTGAGGATGAGGGTTGAACTGTCTGTGAAGTGGAGAGATAGGATTTGATATATTTCTTGAGGGTTGGTTGAGTAGTATGAGTGGTATATCTGATGGTTGTTGCGGTGTTTGGGAGGTGGTTGTTGGTTGGACATCAGGATAAACAGATCTATAGGAATCAGGATCAGCATTTACTAAGATCTGTTTTACAGACTGAGGAATCTGTAAAGGTCTAACCACTTGTTTCTTAGTGTCAGCATTTACCAGGTCATTAAAGTAACGTTTTGCAACTTTGAAAGGTGGAGTTAAGGTACTGGTTAGTCGAGGTTCATCAGTACAAAAAGTATATATAAGTTGACAGAATCTAGCAAAGTAGACAACATTCCTATCCTCTGTCATCCTATCCCCAATAAAACCTATTATAGCCGTTGCAAAATCAAAATGAGTTTGGTTTATAATGGCATATCCGATGTGCTGACTCATAATGGGGATGGCATCAAAATTTGAACACTTGTTCCCAAAAGCTTTAGTGATGCAGTCGAAGAAGAAGCTCCATTCCCTTCTGATATGAGCCCATTTCAACTGCCCAAGCTTTGCCAAACTCTGTTCATACCCCAAACTGGCCATTAACTCCTGAAGAGCTGATTCCTCTGGAATTGAAAAAGTACATCCTTCTGGGAGATGTAGAGCCTTGCGTATTGTACCAGGAGTGACTGCATATGGAGAATCACCCACTTCGAAAACAATACTAGGAGTACCCGTTTGACCACCATTATCAAAGTTTCCAGTCCTCCAAAGTGTCAGAACTTGTTGGCTTGAGAAGACTGAAGGTTGGGTCAATGCATACCCGATTTCACTGTGTGCAAGAAGATCTTGCACAAAATGCAATTCAGACGGAGCTTCAGCATTATCAAGAATTGCAGCATAGTTGTTTGGAACAAATTTAGCTCCATCAACGATTAAATCCTTAGGTGCCATGAAATTAATCGAGATTTATAAGTGCCTGTTAGGTGTTTGATAGAATGTCTATATGAAAAACCAACGTGAGAAGAAGAAAGAGAGTAAAAGCAAATAGAGAGAAAAAGTATGAAAGGAAATAAAAGAGTAAAAAATCCTCTCTCTGTCTTACTTATACTTTTGAAAAAAAATGTAACCGTTGGACACTGTCAGACATGCAGTAAAAATGAATAGTTAATGGACACGAGAAAACAGTAATCATTACTTACCCACTTGCAGTTTTTCAAGGAAAAACCGTTCCACTTACCCAGTTATTCCATTAATCAAGGTGAAACAGTTTTAATTCAAAATTAAAACTGTTCCCACTTATTTAATTATTTTTCACTGCAACATCAGTATTCTGGAAAAAAATTGAGTGAAAATGACCATAATAAATCAGATGAGCAAGTACTGATAAATTAAAATCAGAACTTAAGTTAAAACAGAATTTATATGGTCATCAGAATATGAATATGTATCAGGATTTATCAATGCATTACAAAATATCTCAGAGACAAGATCTTGAAACAAAAACAAATTTCATTAATATATTAAGAGAATACATTCATGAAATTTAAATTACATCAGAACTTTTTACAAGATTGCCCTAAGCTGCTAAACCTAACGTCAACAGCCTTTGTCCTAGCTCAAGAAGCAGGGCAAGGCTGATGATGAAGAAAAACAGGAACAAGAAAATAAATCATTTCTTCTTCCTACTCTCGACAAACAGAATAGCGAGTTGAATGATTCGCTCTTGCTGGCAGAGAGCTTCCAACCTTTCCTCCTCCAATCGCTCCAGATGGCGATGGTAGTCCATGTAGAAGAACAGGAGGTGGGTGAGTACCTTCTGGGGAACGGAGTCCCATATCTCATCAGGAATGGCAGTAACGTGCCATTCCTGCTGCCAATCGGCACAGCTCAGCTCCATGTTGAATGTTTCGTAGTTCAAAAACATGTTGTAATTGACCATAGTGTTTTTGATATAAAGATTATGAAGGTGAGTTTGTGATAAAAGATTTGTTGGGAAGGCTGATGTGAAGTGGTTGCTTATATAGGCAAGAGAATGCCAGGAGACGCAAAGAAATTGAATGCTTACAGGTAAATTAATTCTACCACGTCTCCCAGATTTGGAAAAAGAAAAACATTCATTGGAAAGAGAAAACATGGTTTAATGCGCACAAGAAGCAAGTAAAAGTTGACTGTTCATGTACGAGTACCACTATCCCTAACTATAGTGACTATTAATCTTCCACTTCAACATATTCTCGTTTAAACTGAGACTGTTGTCAAATTTTATCCACAAATAAGTCAAGTAAAGAATCAGACTGTAATATCAGAACTTAGACTTATATCAGAACTTAACAGTCATCAGAACATAATTTCTTAACTCGAAAAAGGAATGCCTATTTTAGTAAGTCCTCACACAAATTCTGATTTATATTCTTCAGAACTTAATCATCAGAACATGCAATCAGAACTTGTCCTCAGAATTTGTGCAATGTGACACAATGACTATTCATCTAAAATAACATAGATCCCCACAGTGATTTTCATCATTCATATGGAGTGGTTAGTGTGTGCATTAAGCTAAATATCAGACAAAGAGTAAAGTCTGATTCACTTCAGTACATCTTAGAAATAAGGCATAACTAAAACTTTACTAAAAACCTGTCATTATTCTGAAACCTACTATTGAATGAATTCATGCTTGAGTCCACCTCAACTATTTTGTGCTAATTTTGTGCTAATTTTGTGCATCTTTTTAAATTCTATTTTACAGTGGTTTCTCAGTGTAAGTGAGTCACGACTGCTTATCAGAATTTATGCTATTATCAGAGTATTTCTCCAGTAATCATAGAGTGTGAAAAGTCACCAAGAAAATATTTTATTTGCTTTTCTGATGCATATTACTTAATACCAGCAATGCACTTGGGTCTTCCCTTCCACATTTTTACTCTAGATCTCAAAGGAGTACCTAATTTTTAATCCTTGTTTCTCTTTCTTTTTCTTTTGATAAGTGAGGTTTATCAGCACTTAGTACATTCAACAGATTTACTAGCATCAGAACTTAACAGATGAGTAGCATTATTCTAGTTTGTGACTTAGTATTAAGATAGACAAAGTAAATTCAACTAAGCTCAATATCAGAATTTGCTTGTGTCAATAGATTTCCACAGAAATAATTATTTCTTACATGGGATCCCTTGTTTATTGAAGACTACTAGGTCAGCATCTAGCACAGATATCCTCATAGGATTGAATAGTTACCTAAACAGACATATCACTATCAGAGTTTAGAAACATTGATCAGACAATAGTCAGTACTTAAACATATTTTTCAATTAAGCACAGAATACACAAAGAGATTAAATTCTGTAAATACTGATCATAAAGTCTGATGCAACATAACAAAATTAAGCAAATTTAGAGAAAGAACCTGAAACCATTCCAAGTTCATTTACCAATCTTGTAAAAGTAGCTTCACACAATGGTTTTGTGAAGATATCTGCTAGTTGTTGATCTGTTGGAACAAAGTGCAATTCCACTGTACCTTCATCTACATGTTCCCTGATGAAGTGGTACCTTATGCTGATGTGCTTTGTCATAGAGTGTTGAACTGGATTACCTGTCATAGCAATAGCACTTTGATTATCACAGTAAATAGGGATTTTGAAATATGTTAACCCATAATCCAGTAACTGATTCTTCATCCAAAGAATCTGTGCACAACAGCTTCCTGCAGCAATATATTCTGCTTCTGCAGTTGATGTGGAAATTGACTTTTGTTTCTTGCTAAACCAAGAAACCAATATGCCTCCAAGAAATTGGCAGCTTCCACTTGTGCTTTTCCTGTCAATTTTGCAACCTGCAAAATCTGCATCTGAGTAACCTATTAGTTTAAAATCTGATTCTCTGGGATACCACAATCTCAGATCAGCTGTTCCCTTAAGATACTTGAAAATTCTTTTCACAGCTGTTAAGTGAGGTTCTCTTGGATCTGTTTGAAATCTTACACAAAGACAGGTAGCATACATGATATCAGGTCTACTAGCAGTTAGATAGAGTAGAGAGCCAATCATACCTCTGTAATCAGTAATATCTACTGATTTACCAGTATCCTTATCCAGTTTTGTTGCAGTGGCCATGGGAGTGGATGCACTTGAACAATCTTGCATTCCAAATTTCTTTAGCAAGTTTCTGGTGTACGTAGTTTAACAAATAAAAGTGCCTTCTTCATTCTGCTTGACTTGAAGGCCCAGAAAATAGCTAAGTTCCCCCGTCATACTCATCTGATACCTTGACTGCATCAGTTTGGCAAACTTCTTGCAAAGTCTGTCATTTGTAGACCCAAAAATGATATCATCAACATAAATCTCGACCAGAAGTAAGTCATTTCCATGGTTGAGGTAGAACAGTGTTTTGTCTATAGTTCCTCTGGTAAATCCACTTTCCAGAAGAAACTGAGCTAAAGTCTCATACCATGCTCTGGGAGCTTGCTTAAGTCCATAAAGTGCTTTATCAAGCCTGTAGACATAATCTGGATGTTTGGAACCTACAAAGCCTGGAGGTTGTTCAACATATACTTCCTCTTCCAATTCTCCATTGAGAAACGCACTTTTCACATCCATTTGAAAGACATTAAACTTTTTGTGAGCAACATAAGCCAAAAATATCCTTATGGCTTCTAACCTAGCAACTGGTGCAAATGTTTTATCATAATCAATTCCCTCCTGTTGAGAATATCCTTTTGCAACCAGCCTTGCCTTATTCCTTGTAATTATGCCATCACTGTCAGTTTTGTTTCTGAATACCCCCTTTGTACCAACAACAGATCTATTCTTTGGTCTTGGCACTAGAGTCCAGACTTTGTTTCTTTCAAATTCATTTAACTCTTCCTGCATTGCTTGCACCCAATCAGCATCTTGAAGAGCTTCTTCCACTTTCTTTAGCTCAGTCTGAGAGAGAAAAGAATTGTAAAGACATTCGTTTGAAGTACCTATTCTAGTTCTGACACCTGCATCAGGATTTCCATTTATCAAATCAGGTGTATGTGATTTAGCCCACTTCCTTGCAGATGGAAGGTTTTCTCTAGAACTGGATGCTCCCCCATGATCCATGCTGTCTTCAACTTCATTTTCTGATGCTCCCCCTGAAACTATGTTCTTTGAGTTGGATTTTTCAGAATTTAGATTTTCAGAACTATCAGAACTTGGCTTATCAGAACTTGACGAATCAGAACTTGAAGAGCCAGATGTATGTTCTGATGCTTCTTGAGATGTGATATGTTCTTGAGTATGGTCCCCCTGCATAGGTGCATCTTCCTTTGGCGTAGTCACCACAGTTTCAATAACATCAGAGTTTAATCCATCAGAGTTTACAGTATCAGGACTTAGACTGTCAGGATTTTCAGTATCAGAATTTGAGTCTTCATTTTCAAATCTCAGCTGATCATGATCAATAAAATCTTCAAGACCAGTAATCTTTTTGTCATCAAAAGAGACATTGATAGATTCCATGACCACTCTTGTTCTCAAATTATAGACTCTGAAGGCTTTTGTGGATATTGGATATCCAACAAAGATTCCTTCATCAGCTTTTAGATCAAACTTGGATAGCTGTTCAGGATGAGTCTTGAGAACAAAACACTTGCATCCAAATACATGAAAGTACTTCAGATTTGGCTTCTTTTTCTTCTCCATCTCATATGGTGTTTTTCCTTGCTTGTTAATGAGTGTTGCATTTTGAGTAAAACAAGCAGTCTGCACAGCTTCAGCCCAGAAATAGGTTGGAAGCTTTGCTTCTTCAAGCATTGTACGTGCAGCTTCAATGAGAGTTCTATTCTTCCTTTCAACAACTCCATTTTGCTGTGGAGTTCCAGGAGCAGAAAATTCCTGCTTAATTCCATGGTTTTTGCAGAACTCTTCCATTATCAAATTCTTGAACTCAGTGCCATTATCACTCCTTATGGTTTTCACAGAATCTTTGAACAATTTATCCAGATGTTTGACATGATCAATCAAGATAGATGCAGTTTCACTTTTTGTGTACAAGAAATACACCCATGTGTATCTGGTGAACTCATCCACTATGACCAACGCATATTTCTTCTTTGCAATAGACATGACATTCACTGGACCAAATAGATCAACATGAAGTAGATGATAAGGCTCAAGAATTAATGATTCAGTCTTGCTCTTGAATGAAGATTTTCTTTGTTTGGCCTTCTGACAAGAATCACAAAGGCCATCAGGAGCAAATACTGACTTTGGCAGTCCTCTCACAAGATCTTTCTTGACTAGTTCATTTATATTGTTGAAATTTAAATGAGAGAGTTTCTTGTGCCAATTTCAGCTTTCTTCAATTGATGCTCTACTCATCAGACAGATTGCAGAACCATCAGTACTTGTTGAAAGCTTAGCTTTATTAATGTTACCACGCCTGTATCCTTTCAGAATAACTTTGCCTTTAGATTTACTCACAACTTCACAGTGTTCTTCAAAGAAATTAACATGATAACCTCTGTCACAGATTTGACTTATACTCAGCAGATTGTGTTTAAGTCCTGAGACCAGAGCTACTTTTTTAATGATGACATTCCCAAGATTGATATTGCCATATCCCAATGTTTTTCCAATGTTGCCATCTCCATAAGAAACACTTGGGTCAGCTTTCTCCACAAAGTCTGATAGCAGGGCCTTATTTCCAGTCATATGTCCTGAACATCCACTGTCCAGAACTAGAGTATTTTTCCTGTTGCCCTGCAATCATAAAGACCACTAATGATTAGTTTTAAGGACCCAGACTTGCTTGGATCCTTTGGCCTTATCAAGTTTGTTAACATTTGCAGCGGATTTAGCATCAGAGTTTATGTTAACATTTTTCTTATCAGAACTTACACTATCAGACTTTGAATCAGAATTTACACTAGAAGGAACAATGGAAACTTTCTTCAAAGAAGGTTTTATTTGATAATAATCATAGTACAAACTATGATATTCCTTACAAGTATAAATGGAATGCCATAAACTACCACAATGAAAACAAGGATTTTGTGGTTTATATCTAACAGACTGACTCTTAACTCCTGATTTTGAAGGTAAGGAGTTTATGTTCTTATTCTTCCTGCAAAAAAAAGCCAGATGGTTAGAACTTCCACAGTTATGACACGTTTTCCTAGGAGCATCAGGAACAGGCTTATAATCATTGCTTTTATTCACACCTTCCTTTCCATTCCTATTTTTCCTAGGTGATTTTACCTTGTTTGCATTCTTAACATCTTTCAGCTTATGCTTAAGCTGCTTCTTAGTCATTAAGCCTATGCTCACTTCAGCTGTCTTTTCCTGTTTTAGTTTGTCAGAAGTTAGTTCCTCTTTAACTTCTGATTTCTCATTATCAGACTTTATAGTTACAAACTTAACAGGTATTAACTTTGGCTTTTGCTTAACAACAGGCTTAATTTCTACAGTTCCTTTATCATTCTTATCCTCTCCATAACCTAAGCCCTCTTTCCTATTTTCACTACTTAGCAAATTTTGAGTTGTTCTGCCAGAGTTAGTCCAAGTCCTAATAATCTCTCTTTCCTTTTCTAACTCAGTTTTTAGAGATTCATTCATTTTTAATACTTCATCCCTAACATAAAAAGCATCATCTCTATCCTTCTGAGTTTGATGGAACATAACTAACTCTTTTTCTAAGAAATCATTTCTTTTCTTAAAAACAAGATTTTCAGAAGTTAATCTTTTACATGTTAAAGTTCGATCTCTATAACTAACAAACATGGTTTTAATATATCTTCTCAACTCATTAATATCATCAGTATGAAAAACATAAGTAGTCTGAGGTACCTTTGTTTCAGCAGCTTCAGAACTGCTCTCAGAACTTTCTTTATCAGCATTTGCCATCAAAGCATAGTTCTCCTCACTTTCAGAGTCTGAGGTGTCTGTCCAGCTTTTCTTCTTTGTGACAAGAGCCTTGCCTTTGTCACCCTTCACTTTCTCGCAATCAGGAGATATGTGGCCTTTCTCACCACAGTTATAGCATTTGACATTGGTACAATTTCCTCTATCAGACTTTCGTCCTCTACCCTCAGATCTTCTGAAATTCTTCTTATCAGAACTTGTGCCTTTCCTGGAAAACTTCTTTCCCTTCCTGAACTTCCTGTATGCAATCTTTGTGATCCCTTTCACCATAAGAGCACACAGCTTCATCATCTCCTTATCAGCATCAGTCTCAGGCAAGCTTTCAGAATCTGAGTGATCATCACTTTCAGAACTTGATGACTCAGTATCAGACTTTGTGAAAAGAGCTTTACCCTTGTCTTTCCTTGAGGTAGCTGCCTTGGGGGATGCTTCTTCAGCCTTAAGAGCAACTGTCCTTGACTTTCCTCCTTTCCTCTTGCTTCTTTGTTCCATCTCAAGTTCAAGAGTCTTGAGCATTCCATAAATTTCATCAAGAGTTGTTTCATCAAGATTGTAGTTGTCTCTTATTGTTGTTGCCTTCAAATCCCAGCATTCAGGAAGAGCTAACAGGAATTTAAGGTTTGAATCTTCAAGATCATACTCCTTATCAACCAATGACAAATCATTCAAGAGTTTGACAAATCTATCATATAAATCAGTCAATGACTCATTTGCCTTTGAGTCAAAGTGTTCATACTCTTGAGTGAGTATTGTCTTCCTGTTCTTCTTAATTGTATCAGTTCCCTGACACCTTGTTTCCAGAGCATCCTATATCTCCTTAGCAGTCTTGCAGTTAATTACCCTGTTTGACATTACATTATCAATGGCACTATGCAGTAAGTGTCGTACCTTAGCATCCTTAGCAATTGATGCGATATCTTCAGCAGTATAATCACTCTTCTCCTTTGGTACGGTCTTTTCTGCTTCACCTGCAACTGTAACTGCGAGCTTGGTTGGTTTGTGAGGCCCTTCCTTGATTCTATCAAGATATTCTGGATCTGTTGCTTCCAGGAACATGGTCATCCTTACCTTCCATATGGGATATTCATATGGTCTCAGTATGGGAACTCTGATGGTCTCATACCGACTTTGAATTTGTGTCTTTGTTGGTTCTTCAGTTTTGGTAGGCTTAGTTGGAGTTTCTGTGTCAGACATGATTGTGTTTGGATCTTAAACTGTATATGCGTTAACAGATCTGCTCTGATACCACTTGTTAGGTCACACACACTGTAGAGGGGGTGAATACAGTGTAAAGTACAATCAAATCGAACTTTAATATCTCAAGTAACAGAAAACAAACTTTATTGAAACAATAAACTCTGTTACAGTATGGAACTGTTACCTCTCAGTGATAAACAAATATCACGAGAGCTGCTAGGGTTACAATGAATAATCTTATCGAATATAACAACACTTATAGTGTAAACCCTATGTCTGTGTTTATATACTATACAGTTATAAGATAATCGCTAATTGATATGGAACTTAATTCTGCTTCCTAAAATATATCAATCAGATATCTTTTCTTCCAAGTATTCTATTCTTCATAGAATTCCTTCTTCATGCATATCTCTTCTTATGTTTATCTCGATCTTCTTTCCTTTAAACAGCTACTGTCCTTATCTGAACATCCTTCAGCACTTAAGTTCTGATATCCATCTACTGATGATTATCTCCTGATAATATAAGTACTGATATCCTTAAGTCCTGACTTCCAGTAAGTACTGATTTATCCTGTTTAAGTAAGATCTGAAAACTAAACATAAATCATATTAGCCATGACATTATCAAATATATCTAACATATGGTACATTCTACCACAAAGTCATCAAATTTCTGGGCTTTTATTGCCGTTCGTGGCTTATACTTGATGTCAAATTCTCCCAGCTCTATTGCCCACTTGATCAACCTCCCACTAGCCTTGGGACTGAAAGGCATATGTCATAGCCTATTTATTTATTCGAGGATTTAACTCAACTCAAATAAGAATATAACAAGTAAATAGTGGATCTATTGTCAAAGAGATCTCACAAAGTAACATCTGTCAAAGGATTCAGAAACAATGTTCATCTACAGACTTGAGGAATTAATTCACTGGAAGAAGTTCAAGAAATTGATCAAGCCTCAGTGATATAAATCAAGATTGTGGATTTAATCAAGTGACAGAGATCTTGTCAGGGTATAAGATAATTACAGGGATTTAATCTGAAGAAAATCAAGTTATCAAAGTCAAGACATGAAGAAACGTCACGGAAGTTAGTCACTCATGAACCAGACAGTAGATCGAGTGTCAACATTAAAGTGGTGGAATTGATTCATAATTTTTAGAAGATTTTCAGAAGAATGGTTGATGTTCAAGAGTAGTATTAATTCTCTATTAATTAATTAAGTCATATAATTTAATTAAGAAAATAAATTATATCTGCAAAGATTAATTTATTGATTAATTGATTAATTAATTCTGAATTAATATTATGAATTTTTTAGAATTTATTTTGAATTTATATTCAATATTAATTCAGCATGACAATCAATCGAATAGGTATGACAATCAATTGTCGTACCGAAAGTCATGCTAGTTCAATCAGATTGTCATGCCGATTGTCTTGCTAGTTCAACAGGTTGTCATGCCGATTGTCTTGCTAGTTCAACAGATTGTCATGCCGATTGTCTTGCTAGTTCAACAGATTGTCTCACCGATTGTCTTGCTGGTTCAATTCAGTTCTGTTGATTGAATTATTAAACACAGAAGCAGCAGATCATTTCAATACAAAGAATACACTTCATCTACTCAAGAACAAAAACAACAGCAGCCACAGAAGCATATCATCTCTCACTGCTGCAAATTCAAGACCATTAATTTCTAGCAATTAAAGTTAAATCTAAACCACTAGAAATCATTCTCTTGTTCTTGTGTAACTATCTAGCGGATCAAATTCCCTAGAACTTAATCTCAAATTGCTTCTAGCATTTGATCCTTTTTATTGAAAAAATAGAAAAAGTTCATGTCGAATTTATTCTAGATTTGTGATAATTTATTTGAGATTAATCCCTTGTAAATGATACCGTTGTTGTAACACCTTTCAAGTTTAATAATAGTTTTATTTAACTTAAATTTTGTTTCAATTTTTATTCCGCATTAAATTCCATTAAACGATAGAGTTTGTATTCAACCCCCCCTTCTACAAACATATTGGGACCTAACAATTGGTATCAGAGCCTTCTGATTAACGAACAAATCAAGATCCTAGACTTTTGTGATTTTTCAACTCCTTGAATTTTTATTTATTCAAAAATTCATAATGACTTCACGAAAAGTTGGAACCGTTAAAATTCCACTGTTTGATAAAGAAAATTATATTATGTGGAAGAAGAAGATGCTCTTGTTTTTACAAGTTACAAATCCCAAATATCTGGACTTGTTAAAGAAGGGTCCAAAAATTCTGATGGTTATTGAACCAAAGGTTATAGAAGATGATGTTGTACTTACCAAAGCTAGAACCTATGCAAAAGATCTTGAGGATTTTACTCTTGCTGAAAAGGAAGAAGCCTCTTTGGATGCCAGCCTTCAATTAATTTTAGTTGATTCCCTTGATCACTTGATGAACAGACATGTGATGAACTGTAAAAATTCTAAACACATTTGGGAAACTATTGAGGTGATTAATGAAGGCACAGAGGAAGTTAGGGAGAACAAGTTAGAGATCCTAACCTCTGAGTATAAACATTTTAAATCCAATCCAGGAGAAGGAATTACTGAAGTGTTTGAGAGGCACAATGCATTGATCAACAACCTGAACATAAATGGAAAATATTATTCATTCAGGGAGGTCAACAAAAAGTTCCTTTTAACACTGCCAACTCATCCTGAACATAGAATAACTTCCATAAGAGAAGCGAGAGATCTGAGTGAGATTTCTTTGGAAATGCTCTATGGTGTGTTAAAAACCTATGAGTTGGAGCAGATTCAGCAGAAGGAAGTCTACGGGAAAGTTAGAGTGGTCAGCACGTCTGCTGCTCTAGTAGCTGAAGGTCAACAACTACAACAACAATCTTAACAGTCAGAAAGAATGGTACAGTCTTCCAAGGCTGAGGAAAATGTGATTGTAGCAGAATATGATCCTCCTACTATAAATCAATCCTGTGATGATTTTTACTCCTTGGAATAGCTGGAGCAATTGGAAGATGGGTCAATGGCCCAGATTGTCAAGAGATTCTCCAATATCAGATTCAAGAGAAATCCCAAGTTCAAGTACAAGTCCAACTACAACAGATTCTAGAAAAGTGGATCTTCATCCTCTAACACCAGCAGTGGTGGATACAAAACAGGGATGGTTGATCGGAGCACCATTCGATGCTTTAACTGCAATGAGTTGGGACACTTTGCCACAGAATGCAGGAAGCGAAAGCAAGTAAGGAAGCACTCTTATAATTCAAATCAGAAGAGTAAATCTGAAAGGGCTTACCTGGCAAAGGGAAGAAGCTGGGATGATACTAATAGTGAAGATGAAGAAGATGGGAATCTTTCTCTTATGGCTATTGATGGAAATACTTCATCGTCAAGAAAAGAGGTAAAATTTATTGATGCTGAATTAGTTTATCATCTAGGAGGTTCCTTAGATTATGCTCGTCGTGATAATGAACTGTTAATTCAACATATCAAAGACCTTGAGAAAGAGGTCAACGAATTAAAACTTGTGCACATTAATCAAGACAAGTTAAAAGAACAAGTATCTTTTCTAGAGAATAGAGTTAACTGTTATAGACAACTCGAAACTATTCTCAAAGACAAGATCACCGGTCTTGAGACTAAGGTTAAAGCTTACTTTAATTCTTGTTCGAAGGCTAAAGAGTTCTACAATAAGCAAGCTATTAATCAAACATCTGGAATAGGTTTTGATTACAATGTTGCTATTGGAGAATTAGGCATAAACTCCCCTCCTCATGTCTGTGCTAAAGGTAGGGAAGTACCACATGTGCTTAAGGGTGTTGATAAACCCCTCTATAAAGAATCAATTGTTGAACCATTTGATGAGACCTCCTTTATTATTCAAGAAGAAATACGTGATGAAAATCTTGCTAATGAGAAGGTTGTTTCCAAGCCAAGTGTGTCGAAAGTTCCAGTCAAAGTTGTGAAAGCAACTGAGACTAACTCAAACACACATGAGTTGGATAACAAAAATGCCATGTCTACTATGCATAATTTGCCTGTTGTTAATCCCTCTCATAAAGTATGTGGTGTTCCTAATTGTATGTCTTGTGCTTTTAATTTGATGTATGCTTATTTTAATGGTGAGCATGTTTCTAGTGATAAGACTACTCCTCGTCAGCATGTGAATAATAGAAAGCATGATAGGTCTAAGACTACTAGTCCTCCTAAGGCTAGAAAGGAGACATTTGTGCCTAAGCCTAAACAGAAATTTGTTAAGGCTGTTTACAAGGTCAAATGTCCAGTCATTCAGAAAGTTGAGAACATAAAAGTTAAGAATGTTGTTTTGCCTGACAAAGGCCAATTCTACAAGTATGCCGGACCCAACCAAGCTTGGGTTCCGAAGAAGGTCTAATCCATTTATATTACAGGGCAGTAAACAGGTGGAACCGGTAGTGTGGATTCTTGACAGCGGATCGTCAAGACATATGACCGGAGATAGAGCCCTGCTATCAAATATGGTTGAGAAAGCTGGCCCAGTGGTTACCTTTGGAGATAACAGCAAAGGTTTAACTGAGGGATATGGCTGTTTGCAAGCTGAAAATGTTATCATTGAAAATGTGTATATTGTGCAAGGACTTAAACACAACCTGCTTAGTATCAGTCAGTTCTGTGACAAGGGCTACTATGTTTCATTCGACAAGCTGAAGTGTCAAATCCTGCATAAGAAAAATGAAAAACCCTCCTTGATGGGAATCCGGAAAGGAAATTTTTTCGTAGCTGACATGAACTCGGGTAGCTGGTATCCAAACCAAATGATAACTTTGTAATTGGTACAAGGATAACCAGAAGTCAAACTGGATGACAATGATATTGTTACGAGGGACAAGGCCAAACTGGATGCTAGGTTATTATCAGGAAGCGGTATTTAACATATAGGACCAATGACGAGACTTGAGGATATTACGACATATCAGGCACCTGATGCACATTACACTTGGAATTGGACTCTAATAGATGTGTACAAGTGCACTCCTGGTTGGTGAGTCAAAAGAGGAAGTCAATGCACCACAGTTCATGGACTTTTCAGTTATAGATCTATTAGACTATGCAATCTCTTCTTCACAATCTCACTTCAGGTTGGTATGAACTAGTATACTACTCAAGCAATCGTCAAGGACATGGTATTGCACTCTAACTGAAGTTATAGTTTAATATGAACTAGTAGAGTCGTCATATTAATAACTCTCTTATCACTAGGCACAAACATATTGTTTTATATGTGCAGTGATATAATGATAATGTTATATGTTGGTCTACAAACAAACTTGTGCACTCGAACAGTTTTAGGAGAAAATCAAACTTCTTTCTACATTAGTGATTTCTTATTTCATTAAAATCTTTTGAAATCACTATTGTACATCATTTCTCTCAAAAGATTAAATTTATAATTTTCATTCATTATAGATCTTAAGTACATTTCATCTCTATTGCCATATGTTCTGTGATACAGGTTCAGCCTATAATGGCCTTCTTTCATTGACAGTCATGAAGTTGAAAACCCACAACTTCTATCCCAGACTGTAAAGACAAACACAAAAATAGAACCAACCAACACTCTCTTACCACTTAAATGAAGTATGAATGAGCGTGAGGGAGATAGTGCCTTAGTGCACCACATAAGGAAGGTTCTGAAGTCAACCTAACAGCTTTGTCTCCTACAAAGATGAGTAGTATTTAAACCGAGACAACTGCTAATCCCCATACATCTTCTCAAAAAGATGTAATGGCTGAAAAGGCACAAAAACAGTTACTAGATTTATCCTCTCAACATGGTGCGTCTATTGAAATTTGCCTGTCGGTCAGGGTCTCCGATGTAGTGTCACCACCTCAAACATAAACAATTCTTGATGCACAAGGAAAGGTTACACACATAGAGGAGGAGTTGACAGAAATAAGAGTTTCGACCATTTTAAGGTCAGATTCGATTGTTCAAGGTTCTTTAATGGACCAATTGCCTTTACAGGTGTTAGGAGAGGATACTGATCTGATAGCCATATGTCAGTGGTCAGTGTCTACCTCCCCAGGCTTAAATCCCCTGGATGCATCTGCGGATAGTGAATCTGACATAGGCGCAGATCGGTAACTTATTGACAATGATTCAGATATTACCTGATGAGTCACAAGGAAATGTCTTCACAGACATTAGAAGGGAACTTTGATCTTTATGCTAAATTCGTTGGATCATTGTTTACCTTCCCAGAGTTCAAATCTGGAACCCAAAAAGGGAAACTAGCAACTTGTAGATTATGACTCAGATTCATCTGACGAGTTTAACAAGGATGGGGATTTACGAACTTCCATTGCACCACCTGTGACCTCCTTAAGGATGACTAAGGTGATTTTCCTTGCAGGTACAGCTGAATTTTGGAGCTATGAGAGGAGTGATACACTTGTGAGAATGAGTGTAAACATGAGTGGAAAGAAGAGTGAAACACATGTGAGGTACACTAAACAGAATCACACACTCACAGTGAGGAAGAAAGAGAAACTACTTGTTATTTCTTTTCCAACCAAGTAAAATATGAGAACTTCTTTAGACAACGGCATACATTCCTTCTCTAATGGGAAGATAAAAGCTTAAGTAATAGTTTGGAGGATTCCTCAACTAAGGGGGAGAAATAGCAGGGAGGAGGAAAAAGGTAAAGCACGTGTACACTACACCACAACATTGTTGTTTGTAACTACGGATCCTATTGTATGGGAGAAGTGGTAAACATAAGGTGATTTCCTAGTGATCAGAAGCAGTGGTTTGGTTCATCACTATTCTTCATAAGGGAAGAAGTTGTTTTCCAAAAGGGGAGTACCATTGGTTTTTATCTGCGGATCCTATTGTACGGGAGATGTGGTAAACGAAGGTGATCTCCTTTAAGCAATTGATTCTCACAGGGGGAGAAGCAAGAGAGATATGAACTTCTCAACAGGAAATGTGGTTGTACAAAAGAAGCTGCTGATAATTACTTCAAGACTGAGAAGTATTATCTGGCAGAGATTTGAAGAACCAAGGAAATGAAGATGAAACTACTCGAAGATATGTTCAGTCTAGAGGAACGTCTATCTTGATTTCTTTTGGAATCTGGAAAATGTTAAATATAATCCAGAACTTTTCTGCTATTTACTTTGCATTTCTATTTATATCTTTTTCTTATTTGTTAGTTGATTTATCCTCTAGGTATTTGTTGTTATTCTCTAACAAACAAATAGGGGGAGATTGAAAGGCATATGTCATAGCCTATTTGTTTATTCGAGGATTTAACTCAACTCAAATAAGAATGTAACAAGTAAATAGTGGATCTCTCGTCAAAGAGATCTCACAAAGTAACATCTGTCAAAGGATTCAGAAATAATGTTCATCTACAGACTTGAGGAATTAATTCACAGGAAGAAGTTCAAGAAATTGATCAAGCCTCAGTGATATAAATCAAGATTGTGGATTTAATCAAGTGACAGAGATCTTGTCAGGGTATCAGATAATTACAGGGATTTAATCTGAAGAAAATCAAGTTATCAAAGTCAAGACATGAATAAACGTCACATAAGTTAGTCACTCATGAACCAGACAGTACATCGAGTGTCAACATTGAAGTGGTGGAATTGATTCATAATTTTCAGAAGATTTTCAGAAGAATGGTTGATGTTCAAGAGTAGTATTAATTCTCTATTAATTAATTAAGTCATATAATTTAATTAAGAAAATAAATTATATCTGCAAAGATTAATTTATTGATTAATTGAATTAATTGATTAATTAATTCTTAATTAATATTATGAATTTTTCAGAATTTATTTTGAATTTATATTCAATAATAATTCAGCATGACAATCAATTGAACTGGTATGACAATCAATTGTCATACCGAAAGTCATGCTAGTTCAATCAGATTTTCATGCCGATTGTCTTGCTAGTTCAACAGATTGTCATGCTGATTGTCTTGCTAGTTCAACAGATTGTCATGCCGATTGTCTTGCTAGTTCAACAGATTGTCTCACCGATTGTCTTGCTAGTTCAATTCAGTTCTGTTGATTGAATAATTAAAGACAGAAGCAGTAGATCATTTCAATACAAAGAATACACTTCATCTACTCAAGAACAAAAACAACAACAGCCACAGAAGCATATCATCTCTCACTGCTGCAAATTCAAGACCATTAATTTCTAGCAATTAAAGTTAAATCTAAACCACTAGAATTCATTCTCTTGTTCATGTGTAATTATCTAGCGGATCAAAATCCCTAGAACTTAATCTAAAATTGCTTCTAGCTGATCTTTTTTATTGCAAAAATAGAAAAAGTTCATATTGAATTTATTCTAGATTTATGATAATTTATTTGAGATTAATCCCTTATAAACGATACCGTTGTTGTAATACCTTTCAAGTTTAATAATAGTTTTATTTAACTTGAATTTTGTTCAATTTTTATTCCGTATTAAATTCCATTAAACGGTAGAGTTTGTATTCAACCCCCCTTCTACAAACATATTGGGACCTAACAGGGACTATGAATGATATTTCTCAGGGGATGATTTGTTAGCACCTCAATTTGATGAGCCTGAAAGTAAGGGCATAACTTTCTTGAAGCCATCACCAAGGCTAAAGCAAACTTCTCAATATTTGAATAATTCAACTCAGCTCCATGCAGAATTTTGCTGACATAGTATACAGGTTTCTGGATTTTCAGTTCCTCCTTAACCAATACAGCGCTCAAGGCACTCTCTGAAATGGCCAAGTACAAGTACAAGCCTTCATTCAAAGCTGGCTTGGCCAACAACGGGGCCTGAGCCATATATTTCTTTAACTCCTCGAATGCATTCTGGATTTTCTCACTCCATACAAAATCCTTAACCTTCTTTAAAGACTTGAAGAATGACAAGCAATTGTCTCCAGACTTTGAGATGAATCGTCCCAATGCAGCAACCCTTCCAGTGAGCTTTTGAACATCTTTGATAGATTTTGGGGGCTCCATGTCCAGGATTGCCTTTATTTTATCGGGATTGGCCTCGATTCCCCTCTTGGAGACCATCAATCCCAAAAAATTTCTAGATCCTACTCCGAAAGCACACTTTGCAGGATTTAACATCATCTTGTGGTATCTCAGGCCCTCAAAGGCTTCCCTCAAATGGGTTATATGGTCAGTCTTCACTAGACTCTTGACTAACATGTCATCAACATAAACAAGATAACAATAAACACCAAAGTCAGTGATGAATGATACCTTTGGGATGTCGTCCTTGTGCATCTTGATCTGATTGTATCCACTAAATCCATCCATGAAGCTCAGCATCTCATGTCCAGCAGTGGCATCTATCAAAGTATCTATCCTTGGCAACGGGAAACAGTCCTTAGGGCATGCGTCATTCAGATCAGTGAAGTCCACACACATCCTCCATTTTCCATTGGCCTTCTTCACCATTATAGGGTTTGCTAACCATTCTGGAAATTGTATCTCCTCAATAAAACCAGCCTCTAAGAGCTTCTCTACTTCCTGTTTTATAGCTTCTTGCCTCTCTGGAGCAAAACTTCTTTTCTTTTGCTTTACTGTCTTCCGGTTTGGATCCACATTCAGCTTGTGAGTAATCAGTTCCGGGTCTATGTCTGGCATATCAGCTGCTGACCATGCAAATACATCACTATTTTCTTGTAAAAATTTCACCAACTTCCCTCTAAGGGGCTCCTCTAGTGTGGCTCCAACGAAAGTCACCTTCTCAGGATCCTCAGGAGCTAAAGGAATCGAAACCAAGTCTTCTGTTGGCTTTCCTCTTTTCTCATCATTCTCTCGAATATCCAGATCTTCGATAGGCAGAACCTGCCCCCCCAACTTCATCTGCCCTTAGTGAGGCCACATAACATTTTCTAGCCATTTTTTAATCTCCCATCTCTTCTCTAATCCCATTCCGGGTGGGAAACTTCATAACTGAATGGTAGGATGAAGGGATGGCCTTGAAAGCGTGAATCCCCGTTCTTCCCAAGATAGCATTGTAAGTTGAACTAGCCTTCACCACCACAAAGTCCAACATCTGTGTTGCTTGCCTTAGTTCCTGACCAATGGTGGTTGGCAACTTGATTATTCCTTCCACGGGGCACTCTACTCCCGCAAATCCATATATCGGCATGTCAGTTGGGGTCAATTGGGAGTCATTATAACCCATCCTTAAAAAAGTGTCATGGAGCAAAATATCCACCGAAGCACCATTATCCACGAGGACTCTCTTGACCGGGTTGTTTCCTATTATCGGTGTTATGACCAGCGGGTCGCCATGAGGAAATTTCACACCCTCTAGGTCAGAATCATCAAAAGCCATTATCACTCCTGTCCTGGCCCTCTTCAGGGCTTCCCCACCAATATGCATAACTTCTCTGGTATATGCTTTCCTGGAGTTCTTGGATAATCCAGCAGCAGTTGGTCCTCCAAAAATTATGTTTATCACAGGCCCTCAAGGTCGCGGTCCTCCAAAGATTGCATTTATAACCGGCCCCTAGGCTGGGGTTTCCTCCCCTGATCATCTTGGTCCCTCCTACGATCTTCAAAGTTCTTTCTTCCATTGTTATTCCTATCTCTTCCTTCCCCAGTATACTTGTTCAATCTTCCTTTCCTAAATGAGGAACTCTATTTCATCTTTCAGTTTCCTACACTCATCGGTGTTATGACCAACATCTTTGTGAAATCTACAATATTTGCTCTTATCTAGCTTGGTAGGATCAGCCTTCAAGGGTTTAGACCAACGAATATCTTGATTTTTCTCGATTTCCATCAAGATCTGGCTTCTAGGGGCATTCAGTTTAGCGTATTCAGCGAACTTTTGCCCAGGCCCTCCCTTCTTAGGGGTTGAATCAGGGTTTTGCTCAGTTCTAGGATATTTGTCCTTAGCAATATATTCCAGATTAGTTTTTCCCTTCTTGCCTCCAGTGGGCTCGTTACTCACTATTGTCTTCCTCATGCTCTCCTCCACTTTGATGTACTTTTCGGCCCTATCTTGGAGCTGCAACATACTTTCAGGGGGGCGCTTGGCCAAGGACATCTTAAAGAATTCATCCCTAGTTCCCTGTTGCAGTGCTATCATGGCTACCTTGTCATCAAGGTCCGGGACTTTTTAAAGTCTCCTTTGTGAAACAATTCAGGTAGTCTCTCAAGGATTCCTTCGCTCCCTGCACAATGCTCATGAGGGATGCTGAACTTTTCTCATGCACTATCCCGCTGATGAACTGCTTAATAAAAGCCCGACTTAATTCTCTGAAGGACCCAATAGAGTTCGGGGGAAAACGACTATACCATCTTTGAGCCATACCCGACAGGGTTTGAGGAAAGGCCCGACACTTAATAGCGTCATTCACGGGCTACAACAACAGTGCATTGGAGAATGTCCTGACATGATTAGCGGATCTCCCGTACCATCATAAGCTTTGATAGTGGGCATCTTGAACTTCCTTGAGATATGGGCATTCATTATCTCTTCAGTGAATGGTGGAGTAGGATCATCAGGATCTCCAAGGGGAAGAAGATTGCTTGGATCAGTTCTCGGGACTATAACCCTTCTTTGTGACGGACCATCCAGGTCTATGATTGGAGGAGGATTTCTCCCCCTAGGTGGTAATGGGGGCCTGGGAGCCTGGTGCGCCTCCAAGTCTCGCTTCAGCCTTTGAATCTCAGCCTCTTGGGCCTTAATTCTCTCCTGCACTTCTTGGATCACCCATCGGGTGCTCCTAGGACGTTGGTTACCATCAGCCATCAGCTCTTTGCCAGCACGTCTCCTTCTTGGGGCCACTTCATCATCCAAAGATTCGGAGTCTCTCCCAGTATAAGGACCAGAAAATTCCTGATCTTCCGGGATAAGAGCCAAACCTTGTATGTAGGGGGTGTTTACCCCCGTGCTTCACTCCGTCCAGCATGTCCACTTCCTCCAACCTCGGGGTAAAGGGGCATCCCATAAGGGGGTTAGTGGTCACAATAGTTGAATACTCATACCCAATGGGTCGAGAATTCACAGGTGTATGTAGTTGTTGAAGTTGGGGATTCGTACCTTGAGGAGCCGGGGGAATCGTCCCTTGAGGTTGAGGTTCAGTTGCCCCTACCTGGGCTCCTCCTTGGGTGGTGGCATAGGTTGAATGCGGAGGTACCTCCACGGTTGACGAAATCGTTTGGGTTGTCCCCGCAGGTGTTCTTCCTTCAAAGGCGCTGCTTGTTCTCCGTGTTCTCACCATGGTTGTTGTTGTGTTTGTCCCACAGACGGCGCCAAATGTTATGGATCAAAAACTAAGGTATATTAATTGCTGTATTTATTACTAAGGAACGTGAGCTTCGAGGCTTGATTTGACTGCTCTTATGTTTCGTGGCTCGATCTGCCTTAACAAGATGCCTACGTACCTTGCTGATTGTCAAGGATCAAGTCAAAAACGTAGTTCTGATCTGTGGGGTGAGGCCCCTTATATAGATGTTGGGAGTCCTTGAATTGCACTTGGGTTAGAAGATTTGGTGGGCAAGTCTCAGAAGTAGAATGGACTTTGGAGTTCTAAGAGGTAGAAAGTTGATTCCTTATCCCACCAGGTTCCTTTGAGACCAATCTACAAGGATGTATTTCTCCACTGGGACTCATCTTATCAGCTGACTTATCCTTATTAATTAATTACGAAATTAATTAATATTCAGGGTTTTGGGCTTTCTCAAATGGGCCTAGCTGTTGGCCCAATTCTGATATGATTAATGCAACTTTAATTACATACCCAGGTCTTATTTTCTTCCCTATCAAAGTCGGCAAGTAATTTAGTTGACGAATTGTGATTATTGGATTGATTGTTGAATTGGTTGTTGATTGAGATGTCGAAGTGTTTCGACAGGATAGTCCGATAAATAAAGGAAGTGCTGCCCGATTTCCGGGATATCAAACAACGGAAACACGGGAGCCTATCCGGTAATTATCGGGACGTCGAGCGAATGTATAAATACATATATATTTTTATACGAACTTGATTCTATGTTATGGTGAATATTTTTCAAAAACCAATAACCCTTATTTCGTAAAATGATGAGTATACGTATTTTCTGAAAACGAACATCGAACCGATTTCCGAGAACGTGAACCCTAATTATTGTGTGTGTTATTATAATATGAATAATTACGAGTCGGGATATGTTATCGTACTGGTAGGTTATTAGCGAGGATATGTCAAGCATACCTAGACGTCTAAGATAGAGTGTTTCGACCCTGTAGGTTCTAGTCGGGAAACTGAAAGTTGACGTTGGACTAAGGATAACCTAGTGGACAGTTGACGAGCTCAGTAGGGTTTCAACCGAAGAACCTGAGTGTTGAAGTCGAATCCAAGGTGATGTAGTTGTTAGACGATAAAGCCCGAGCGTCCGAGTTGGCTCAGAGTCGATCAGTAATAGTTGTAAAGCTCTGCAAGGCAAGTACCCCTGGCCATACTCTTGTGGTTCATTATATATGAGTAACTGTTATTTTATTCTTGTAATGGAACAGAACGTTTTAAGTTACGAATCCCCTGTATTTGGAAATGTTGTTTAAAAATATGTTTTGGGGAAAAGTAACTTCTAAAAGAACCTATCTCTAAATGTGATTAAAATGAAAGGAAGTTTTGAATAGTGTGATGTGACATAATGGTTTTAAAAAGAGATAGGTGATAGTGATTTTGAAAACTGGATAAAGAGAAAGTTTTAATCCACCTAAGTCATGGAAGGTTTTGATCCACCTATGTCGTGGAATGTTTTGACCCACCTATGTCGTGGAACTTTGGAATAGTAAAAAGGGAATTCAGTTGATCTATTGGAATTGAGTAGGCGTAAGTGGCTAATTCGGTTAGGCGCTCTGTTTAACCAATTAGTCCAGCGTTGGGGGAAAGACCTAGCTAGTCTTTTTCCAAGTTCCAGAACACATTCTTTATTCTGGATGGCCGTTAGTCGCTGTCCGGTGAGGGTAGACTGATCAGCTATCTTCACCCGTTGAACGTCCAATAGATTTAATAGATTCAGTTTTAAAGTTGTCTAACAAATCAACTTTTTTGAAACAAATGATTTGAAAGTGAGATAACATGCTAAAATTTAACTCTGGTGTTTATACACATCACACGACTGATGTTATTGTTTTACAAAGCATGCTAGTTTTGAATATCCAGTTCATGAATGTTTACCTTGCTTTTATAAATGAGTTATAATTTATGTTCCTATCATTGTTTTATCATAGATTGCCTTACTTATTATTCATATAGTGGTACTGCTGAGCAATTAATTGCTCACCCCTGCAGAACATTTTATAAATTTGTTGCAGATGCCTAGGAAATTCTTCCGTCGTAGTCAGGGCAGGATTCTAGTTCCATCCATACCAGGCTCCTCTGAGGTAGTTGTGTTGGACCAAAGATGGTCTGTTGAGAGTGTTTGAGAGTGTTTGAGAGGAGATGAGATTTTGAGAAATGAAGAAGAGTGAAATGAGAAGTGTGAGTGAAATCACACTCCCACCTCACTCTTAAATAGACTCCCTAGCCAGCAAAATGGGCCTAAATATATATATATATAGGAAAAATCCTGACCGAAATTCGACCAAGAATCCTAGTCGAAACATCATGCCCGAAATGTGCTTCGACAAGGGCATATTGAAGCTTAATTCGACCAGGATCCTGGTCGAATGGGATTCCTGGTCGAAAAAGGGGGTATTTTTTTTATAAAAGAAAAAGATAAGAAAAAAGAAAAAAAGGGGGGAAAATTTCTGAAAAATTCATAAAAATTGCAGAAATTAAGGAAATTCCTTAAAAATTTCCTGAAAATTATGAATATTTTTTGGAAAATTAGGAATAAATCCTGAAAATTAAGGAAAAATTCCAGAATTAAGTGAAAATTCCTGAAAATTAAGGAAAAATCCCAAAATTAAGGAAAAATTCCTGAAAATTAAGGGAAAATCCCAGAAATTAAGGGAAAATTCCTGGAAATTAAGGAAAATTCTCAGAAATTAATGGAATTTTTTTGGAAATTAAGATAATTACTAAATAATAGGAATAAAGGTAAAAGAAAGTGATAGGGAGATTCCAAAAATCCCTAAAAAGGCAAATTGTTGTATATGTGTAGGTCGCTCCACACTTTACGCAAAAACGATACCCTATAAGGGAACGAATGAACTTAACTTCTGCGAAATCTTTTTACGGTTTCCCAGAAGTTGGGGGGAAAATGATAGGGAATAAAATAAACCCCGATTATGTAATTAATATCACATTAATTATATCAGAATTGGGCTGGCAGCTAGGCCCATTAAAAAAGGCCCAAAACCCTGAATATTAATTAATTTCGTAATTAATTAATAAGGGATAAATCAGCTGATAAATAAAGTCCAGTTAGGAATATAATTCCTTGAAGATTGGCCTCCAAGGAACCTCATGGGATAAGGAATCAGTTTTCTACATCTTAGGACTCCAAAGTTCATTCTAATTCAGAGACTTGCCCACCAAGTCTCCTAACTCTAGTCCAATTCAAGGACTTTCAATATCTATATAAGGGGTCTCACCCCATAAATTAGAATTACGTTTTTTGACTTGATCCTTGACAATCAGCAAGGTACGTAGGCATCTTGTTAAGGCAGATCGAGTCACGAGACACAAGAGCAGTCAAATCGAGCCTCGAAGCTCATGAACCCTAGTATTAAATAAAGCAATTAACATACCCTAGTTTTTAATTCATAACAGAAAACAAAAGCTCGAAGACTCAACATCATTTTCCCAAAACTCGAGAAAATATTGGTATGATCAAATCTTCAAATAAATTTTAAAATGTTGTAAAATACTAGCTATACCAGTATTATATTGAACGTCTGTAGAAAGTAAATAGAGTGGATAGATAAATGAGATAAAGAGAGTTGAGTAAAGAGAGAAAGAAGAAAGCTACTTGGGTGCATTTTTATCTTTACGAATGAGGCTAATTATAACCAATATAAGCAACATGTTCATTAAATGCAATGTCAAATTTCTACTCCTATGAATCTAGGCTTGCTATTTAACTTTTGACTACATGGAAATCAACTTATAACACTCCCCTTTGATTGTCATGATAGTGTGGATCATAAATTGCCTTGTTAAAACCTTGTCAAAGAAAAACCCAGTGGGATAAAAACTTTGGTGAAGGAAAAAATGTACAAGGAAAAACTAATCATTATCTTTAGTTTTGTTGTAACACATCCTTGAGTCGACGCATTCCAATGTTATGTCATAACTTCCCAAATGTTGAATTTGGTAATGATTTCGTGAATAAATCTGCAAGGTTGTCATATGATCGAATTTGTTGTATATCAATTTCACGATTCTTTTGAAGCTGTTGAGTATAGAAGAATTTTGGTGAAATGTGCTTCGTCATGTCTCCTTTGATATATCCTTCCTTAAGTTGATCAATGCATGCAGTGTTGTCCTCAAACATGACAGTAGGATTTCTTGTGATGTCCGGTAATCCACATAATTCTTGAATATTCTTGATAATAGACCGCAACCAAATACATTCTCTACTGGCTTCATGAATTGCAATGAGTTTCGAGTGATTTATTGAGGTTGCCACTGTAGTTTGCTTTATAGATTTTTAGGAAATGGCTGCACCGCAAAATGTAAATACATATCCTGTTTGTGATTTGCCAAAATGAGGATCTGTCAAATATCCAGCGTTTACAAATCCGATCAACTGAGATGTTGAGTTTTTCGGGAAGAATAACCCAAAATTAATTGTTCCATGAAGATAACAAAATATATGCTTGATCCTATTCCAGTGTATGTCCATCAGAGCAGAGATAAATCTAGCCAATAAATTCACAACAAATGCAATATCTGGCCTTGTATTATTTACAAGATACATAAGTGCACCAATTGCTTAAAGATATGGAATTTCAGGACCAAGAACCTCTTCACCATCTTCTCGTGGTCGAAATGGATCTTTATCAGGTTCTAAAGATCTAACTACCATTGGAGTAGTCAATGGATGAGATTTATCCATGTAAAATCTGTTCAAGACCTTTTCTATATACGTGGATTGGTGGGGGAAAATTCATGTTGACAAGTGCTCGACTTGTATCCCAAGATAATATTTTGTTCTTCCGAGATCTTTCATTTTAAACTCTGTCTTTAGGTATATGACATCATCATTAACCTCTGTAACTGTTCCTACAAGATTTAAATCATCCACATATATAACAATAATCCAAAACCAGATTGTGATTTTTTGATAAAAACACATGGAGAAATTTGGTTACTAATATACCCATTCTTTTGTAAAAAATGACTTAGTCTTTTATACCACATACGACCAGATTGTTTCAGCCCATACAATGATCGTTGAAGTTTAATGGAGTATATATGACGAGGTTTCTTAAACTCATCCATTTTTAACCCTTTTGGGATTTTCATAGAAATTTCACTATCAATCAAGTGAACCATACATGTATGCAGTAACAACGTCCATAAGACGTGTTTCCAATTTTTCTTTAGATGTCATACCGAATATAAAACGAAAAGTAATTCCATCCATCACTGACGAGTATGTCTCTTGATAATCAATGTCAGGCCTTTGAGAAAACCCTTGTACTACAAGCGGGCTTTATATCTCATTATTTCATTCTTTTCATTTCATTTTCTTATGAATACCCATTTATTCCTAAGAGGGTTCACACCAATTGATGTTTGGACAACAGGTCCAAATACTTCTCTTTTACACAATGAATTTAATTCTATTTCGATTCCCGCTTTTCATTTTGGCCAGTCTTTTCTTCGACGATATTCATCCATAGTTTATGGTTCAGGATACGAATTTATGTCAACATCCAATGCTGCGGAATACACAAATACATCATCGATTATGGCTTTACTTCGATCCCATAATTTCATATCATGCACATAATTTATCGAAATTTCATGATTGTTTAATCCCGTATCTTCAGGGACCGGAATCTCTTCAGGTGATAATACCACTTTAGAGGAATTTGCTTCTTCTAGAGCATGTGCAACTTCATGGGTAATTTTCTTCACTTTTCTTTTTCGTGGTGAACATATTTTGCACTGACCGGTCTACCACGCTTCAGGCGTGGCTTTGATTCTGTAACCAATTTTTTTGTATCTGATTTTTGAATTGGAATATCTATTCTAGCTAGAGTATTTACTGCATGTATATGAGTTTTAGTTATATTTTTAGAATCGTTAAATGCGTCAGGCATTTGGTTTGCGATATTTTACATACGGATAATTCTTTTAACTTCAAGTTCGCATTGACCAGTACGTGAATCTAGAAAATATAATCCTGATGCATTCCATGTTAGGTCAGGATTAACTTTATTTGAATGTGTATCTCCCCCTAAGGGAGGAAACATAGACCCGTCAAAATGACAATATGCATATCTTGCGGTAAATAAATCTCCGATTAGAGGCTCCAGATATCTAATTATAGACGTGGAATCAAAACCAACGTAGATACCTACTCTTCTTTGAGCTCTCATCTTCGATCTTTGTGGTGGAGCAATCGGTACATATACAGCACTTCCGAAAATTTTGAAGTGAGAAATATTAAGAACTTGACCAAGTACCAGTTGTAGCGGAGAATATTGGTTGTAGGAAGTTAGTCTAATCCTAATAATATTAACAGCATGAAGTATTGCGTGACCCCAAATAGATGTAGGTAATTTTGCTTTCAACAACAGTGGTCTTGCAATAAGTTGGAGTCTTTTGATAAAGGGCTCGGCTAAACCATTTTGTGTATGTACAAGAGGAACTGGGTGTTCAACTGAGATTCCTACAAACATGCAATAGTAAACAAAGGTTGTAGGTGTGAATTCATTGGCATTATTTAAAGAATTAACTTAATGCAATGATCTGGGAATTGAGCTCGTAATTTGATTATTTGGGCAAGTAATTTTACAAAAGCATCATTGCGAGTTGAGAGAAGACAAACATGAGACCATCTAGTTGAGGCATCGATTAATACCATGAAGTACCTAAATGGGTCGGATGATGGGTGTATAGGTCCATATATGTCGCCTTGAATCCTTTCTAGAAAAGTTGCTTTCAAGTTGAACTTTAGTAGAAGATGGTCTAGTAATCAATTTTCCTAAAGAACATACTGAACAGGGAAGGTCACTATTGGAAAGAACTTTAAAATCTTTAAGAGGATGACCAGTAGAATTTTTTATAATGTGACACGTCATAGAGAGGCCAGGATGACCTAATCTTTCATGCCAAAGTGTAAAAGATTTTGGATCTATGAGTTTGGAAGCAATGACATTGTGTGACCTAATAGTTCTAATTTTCATCATATATAATCCTGAGGAAAGTGAGTGAAACTTTTCTAAGATTTTCTTATTGCTAGGATTAGCGAAAGTATTAAGAAGATATTCCCTATCAGCCTCAGATGTAGTTTCCATGTAAAAATCATTGAGTCGGATATCTTTAAAACTAAGAAGATTTCTAGTAGACTTAATAGAATATAATGCATTTGGAATGTGTATATGGGTACCATTAGGTAGGACGAAACCAACTTTTCCAATACCTTCGATTATATTAGATACGCCCGAAATAGTTCCAACTTGAGTTTTGGTTTTGGTTATAAGGGTAAAATATTTTCGGTTTTGTTGAATCGTATGAGTTGAACCACAATCAGCAATGTATATATCTTCAGAATCCATTCTGTATTTAATTAAGAAACATAATGTATTTGATAAGAACATAACACACTACATAGTTCAAATAAAATAAAGCACACAATATACACTACTATAGTAATTATATGAAACTAATCTTCAGGCTTCCATATGGGAGGTTCGTTAGGTTCATTCAGACCATTAATGCTTATTCCTCCATTTGTGATTTTCGGGAAATCATCCATGTTATTGTTGGCAAAATTTGTTTCTACCATTTTCTCTTTTGACTTTTGAGAAAAGATTGGTATTGATTAACAAGATGATTTGGGGCATGACAATTACGTGTCCAGTGCCCATCCATGTCGCACCTATAACAAACATTTTCAGTTTTTCCTCCTCGTGGTGCCTTTCTTTTACTCTGTGATTCAGATTGCCACTTCCGGTGACCAGAGTTGTTATATGGATGAAAATGCACGTGGCTCCGACCTCGTCCACAGTACCGACCTTGATCATGTCCTCCTCTATACCTTTTTTCACGTACATTCTGTTGGAATGACATGTTATTTACTTCAGGTAATGGGGAAGATCCTGTTGGACGGGATTTATGATTCTTAATAATCAATTCATGATTTTGTTCAACAACGAGGAGAGTTGATAGAATATCCCTGAATTTAGTAAATTTGCGCTCGCTGTACATCTCTGCTAAGTTGATATTGTTGGGGTGAAAAGTTGATAGCGTTTTATTGATTTTTCTTTTCTCCGTAACTTTATCACCACACATAATAAGCCTACAACTTATTTTGAACAAACCAGAACTATATGCTCGGACACTCTTAAAATCCAGAAGTCTTAAATTAGCCCAATCATTTTCAGCTGCAGGTAGATAAACTAGTTTCGGGTGATCAAACTTATCCTTTATATTTTCCCATAAAATAAAGGGATCCTCGACTTCTAAGTACACAGATTTTAAATCTTCATGCATGTGGTATCAGAGAAAAACTATAGAGGTAAAGTTTTCTTCAGCCGCGGATTATTTTCTGCCTTTATTGTGTCGCTTAATTTCCTTGAACCCAAATGCAACTTTACATCTTGTACCCATGATAAATAATTATCTCCAGAAATGTCCAAGGCAACGAACGATAAGCTTGTAATATTTGTCATACTAAATCTGAATTAACACGAAAATTATTAAATTTTAATTCATTACTGTAAATATTACATAAAATCTTACTTAATTGGGTGCATTAACAAGTATGCAATAATAAATGTATATATCATTATTATCATTGATATTATAAACAGATTTATATATAAAATGACAAATGAATTTTCACCCTCCATACGGACATCTGCGTATGCAGGTTATCTCCGACCGATAATAAATTAAAGTGGACAATCCTGCATAAGTTAGTTAGGGGCAAAAGTTATTATCCGATAGTTATGTAATTTATAAATTAAGGTTCCCACAATACTTCAGTATTACCCAAAATTAAAATGGTACTGTAAATAATTTTAATAGGGGGTGCTCCAACCATATATATTTAAATTTTTAGTAGAGGGTGTAACCACATCTACTTTGATCACACACAAATATGTATATATATATATATATATATATATATATTTAAATTATATGTAGAGGGTGTAACCACGTCTACTCATATATATGTACATTTAAATAAAATTATACCTTCTCAGTCTAGGCAAAGTTTCGTGTCGATAACGTGTTGTAAAATACTAGTTATAATAGTATTATATCGAATTTTTGTAGAAAGTAAATAGGAAAAATAAATAAAGGAGATAAACAGAGTTGAGTAAAGAGAGAAAGAAGCAAGCTGTTTGGGTGCATTTTTATCTTTACGAATGAGGCTATTTATAGCCGGTCATGGTTGTAAAAATCATCGATTTCGACGATTAATCGGAGGATTAATTGTTGATCAGCGGCGTACCGATCAAATTCTCCGAAAATGGTAGGAAAAACGTTTTTGAAGGAGATGGGTCAAAATCGGGTCAAAATCGGACAAAAGTCGGGTCAAAATCAAAAAATAAATTCGCTTCAAATCAGATCTTCGAAGATCACTTATGAATCTATCAAATCAATTGCTCGATATAAATGTATTTTTTGATTGTATCTTGAGGGTAGTTAGTTGTGGGTAAATCGAAAGAGTTAAGAATCTGTTTGGTTTTGGAGAAAAGTAAAGAATGATTACAAGATTTAGAACGGATTCGTGAAACTGTGAAACAAAGATGGTTGATTCGGCGGCGGCGAACGTTAAACCCGTTATTGAAAAAGAAGAAGAGGTTTAAAATGATTAGAAATGTGGATGGCTGGAGATTTAGTTGGGCTTTATGGACAAAAGCCCATGGACTATCCTAAACCAGTTTCAGAGTCTTTCTACAGCTAGGTGCCCAGTCTTAAATATTAATATATGTTGCTAATAATATAATATATTTATAATTTATAAAGTTTAATATATTAGTTATTCTGATTTTTGCTTCAATTAATCTTTCCGATTAATCTCCGTATTACTGATTAATTTCTAATTAGTAGGCCTACCGATTAATGCCGATTTCCGATTTTTACAAACATTTATCCAATACAATGCAAAATTTCTATTTCTGTGAATCTAGCTTACTGTTTAACTTTTCGCTACGTGGCAATCTAACTTATAACATAAAAAAGTTTTTATAACCTCCCTTTTTGCGTTCGTATCGTTGTTGTTCATATATATTTGGTGTTTGTATTCGTCAGGTAAAATAACAGCCGCAGTTTTTTTCTTCATTATTGGTTTGACAAATTCCGGCAGTATAAGACCGTTTTCTTAATCGACAACGGAGAGTGTTAACATATCACAGTCAAGGGTTTAAGGGGTCATTAAAACAAGCAAATATGTCACACATGCTCATCTTGATTTCTATCGGTATGTTGGGGTCAAGAGGTACAGTTCCAGGATATTAAAAGGTACGATTTTATTTTTTTAGGCCATTTGTTTCATCTAATTATAAGGATAACTAATTTCATCAAAATTAGTCCTATGATAAAATAATTATATTCTATATTTGTTTGAAAAGATTAAGTGTAAGATTGGATTATAATTCTTTAAAATTTTTATGCTATGCTTGAAATATAGTCCTTTAGATTTTGAGTCGTATATTTATTTCATATGGGATTAGGAATTATAATAAGAGGATTATAATCTTTTTAAAAATGACTTAAAAAAAGGATTATAATTTTTGGATAACACTTCATTAATTTTATACATGTTAACAATACCAACATGGGATTAAAAAATTTAAATGATTATAATCCTATCCCCACTTAATACCACGAGGTTTATGAGTATCCATATTGTAAGGGTTAAAAGATAATTAACCCTAAATATAAACTCTGTTTTTGACAGGATACTACGTTCCGCAACTTGCACAACTCATTGTAAAACAAAAGCCATGATCAATGTCAAACAAATTGCGTTTAGTACAACTTGATGACATAAAATGCAGCACAAATCAATTTTGCATCTCTACTGGTTTATTGAATTGAAATACCTATGTATGAGTAGACAGGGGGATCCTCTTTTAGAATTTAGTACATTTTTTTGGAGAGGTGATACCTATGTATGAGTAGACAGGGGGATTCTCTTTTAGAATTTAGTACATTTTTTTGGAGAGGCGATTTTTTTGGTCTAACTCCAATGGGAAGACATGTAGTTGGAGCACCAAGTGATGTTATAACAATTAATTATAGCACCAAAAAGATTCTCACTCCAACGTGGTGCTAAAAATGGATGCAAAATAGTAAAATGCTGTACTTGGTGCTAAATATAGAACCAAGTATAGATGTTGCTATAATTGTGAGCTAAGCATACAAGTGGGAAGATGGTGAGAAATGGGTAATTAGAGTAATAGTGACAAATACAATGTACTTTTAAAGATTAGGTTGTTCAAATATAGCTTTAGATAGAAATGTTTGGTGTCATTTTAAAACTATATGGATTACCCATACTCTACTAAAAGCAACATGTAATTGTGGAAGCAGGAGCCAGATTTGTAGTTAAAAGTTAGGGTGGTCCAAGTATAGATGTTTGAGTATTTCATTTACAAATTACAAGATAATTGATCACCAAGTTGCTTCCTATTTCTTATTTTTTGATTCAAATGAATCACAAATAAGGATTTTGGGACCTTGACTTTGAAAACTTTGACATAGTTTCCAAAGGTCTTTCTCAGGGAAGTGAATATGTTGTAACAGAAAGTGTTTATATTGAGTTTTAGGATCCTATGCACCTACTCACTTGGTGAAATCACCTACGCATGTGCTTAAACTGGTGAAATTATAAAGTAAAAAAATTAGTTAAAGTATGCATATACATTTTTCTCTTTTAATTGGTATATACTTGTAGTTACACAATATATTATTACAAGTTATCTAGGAAGTAAGCTTTATATTTTAGCCAGCTTAAAGTTGTTTCATTTCATATTAAGATTAAGTGCATCATACAGATTTTGCTTTTAATTAGAGCGCTAGGGTGGACTTCTGGAGATTAGTGATTTCACAAGCCGTATCAAATGACTTGTCAGAGTGGACATGTGGGAGGAAGCACTTCAACTTTCACATAGCCTGTGTTGCATAGTATGAAATATAAACTCTTTTTATCTTTATATGCTCATGCTTGAGTTTAGTGAAATATTGGCTGCTGATACATTTATCTTTGATACATTTAGTTAATTTCACCTTCTTTAGTTTCTGTTTTGCCTGGTCTTTTCTCCAGGGATTCTAGAAGTTGACATCCTTATACTAAAAATTTCTTAACAGGCTAATCAAATTGGATGTCACAGTATTCTTATTTTTATTCCTTTGCATTGTTTGCTGCATATACACAAATGTTAGTGACTGCATCATTGAGTTCTCATTTTTGGCAGGATATTGATTTTCAGAAAGAATACAAGTAAATCAGATCAAATATGCAACGACACTTGCTCACCAAAGGTATGCAAGCGTGTATTAGTGATTGTTGCTTTAATTTCTGAATTGCATAACTTCTTGTGTAGCAAAACAGACTTGTCACGGTGCACTCTGCAAATTGAACTTAACATTGTTTGTTAAGGCCTTTAACAATACCCTTTGAGCTGCATTTTCTGCTTTCCTTTAAATGGCGACACTCAATCGTGTCATCTTGATATAGTCCTCAGCCTTAATGTATAAGAAACTTTCAGATTCAATGCATTTCCAGAAATCTGGACAGCTAGACATCCCTTCATTAAAATGGTCGTAACTTTCTGTAGTAAGTTCTTTTTTCACAAACCGTTTGTTGCATAAAAAACTAGACTTCGAGACTTTCCAGATGCATATGATTTATGGACCCATACTTCCTACATGAAAGCAATGTATTTTTGGAAGTTAGGCATTCTGCTGCTCCTTATTTTGTTCGTTTTTTTTTTCTAGTTTGCATGGGTCTTACATGTTCTGTACCTGATTGGTGCCTTATTTTTATCTAACTTCCGGCTAGTTGTGTTGTGGTATTACTCAAAATTTTCAGCTCATTCAGAAGAGATTCTAAATTTTTTTCAAGTTGTACTATTTGTCGTGTGACTTTCGTTATACTCTCTGATTTGCTTTTTTTGATTTTGTCTTACAATTTCTTCCACTATAACCCTGGGTCTGTAGAGGGTATGCACTATTTAACTTTTTTTCAAGCCCAAGAATTCTTGAAAGCTTCTCTAACATCTTGAAGTTATAAAACGAGCATCTTTATCAGACACTTTGGTCACATGAACTCAAAATTTATACTGCAGTCTGTTTCAAGTACAGGTTAACAAACTTCTCATTTTAGTATCTGTCATTAATTGGTAGAAAATGTGCTAAATTAGTGAGTCTATTGACAATAACCTGCCCTAGTTTGGGTGATACGACTACAAAAAAATCATAATCACATTTCCGGTTTCCCATTCCGGGATCGTGGAGATTTGTAGGAATATACTTTATCAATGACGTTCAGTTTTCATTCTTGAGATGTTAAATATTTATTAACCCAAAAAGTATATACATGTGATTATATATTAAATTTATTTAATATAAAATTTAAAAATTATTCATTATAGTATCACAACACCAACCATTCACATTAAAATTGTACACATTAAAGTAAATAATTTATATTTTAGTCTAGACTAATGTTATAGCATTGCAGTACATAATATAGACCATGCATTTCTTGACATAATATTATTGTCTAATTTTAGTACAAAGCACTTGACAATTATAGTGTAATGAACTTGATTTGCCAAATGAGTTTGTTTCGCGACTGACTAAATATGATGTAAGACAAGGGTTAAAAACAAGTAAAAGGATTGAATTATGTGGATTAATCGTAGAAAACTCACGCCTAAGGTGAAGAATCAGGGGGATTTCGTGACCGAAGAAGAAAAGCTCGTCAGGATCACAACCCATAACAAGATAGAGAACAATTTCAATTTCAATTATAATCAATCAATTCTATTCAAGAAATAATATTATAATTGTTTATATGAACTCCTAAAACTTGATAACCAAGTAAAATCTTCGTAAAGAAAACAAATCCTTTCTTATTCTCTACAAAAATCTAAAATATTCTTACTAATACTTATATATAACATACCTATATTTTAAATTAGAATTAAATATATTTCCAACTAATAGTATAAAATAAATACAAATAAATATTTTAATTTTTCGTTACGCATCAAAATCTTTTGGAGAAGTAACTGAAGGTCCCTAGGCCACTCATATAATACAATAAATGTATATCAATATAAAAATATAACATCATTAACATAGTATAAAATAATGTATTTAATATATCCGTGATCTCTGTGTTTAAAATTTAGGTGGTCTAAACTGAACAATATTCTATGCATATGAAGTGCATAATAAATCTAAGAATTTACCCATCAAAGATACATAGTAATTACATACTAAATTTCAAATACAAACAATACTTTAATAAGCCAAAACATAATAATTTCTATACGTTACAGCTATAACGCATAATATAATACAATTAAACTGATAACGCACACATGCAAATGCGACAAATTGTAATATTTGAAACTTTCTTAATTTTTAGCTCTTAATCGTTTATTCGTCGTCGATTCACGAGAATTATGAGATGCTTGGCAACCTATTAGCTATTTATATTGGAGAATGCAGAATTTATATGTGAATTAAGATCGAGAAGAGGTACTTTTCCGATTATGGACCTAAATTGTCAAAATCCAACTTGTCGGAATATATAATCCATTTAAAAGATCCCGGCGTTTGTGTAATTTGGTGGGTTTCCAAGATCCTTCCGAACTAAAACTATTCGGTAAGATTTGAACCTACGTCATCGGGTTTTATATTACACCATATCCGTTGTGTATTTCTACTTCTTATTATTGCTTCTTACAAAAAGATGGCGAGGAAAGACGAGTTCTCTGGCGCTTCCCTCCCTTCACCGGGCACAGATGCAACAAAACGTAAGGTCACATACTTCTTCGAGCCCAGAATCGGTGACTACTTCTATGGCGACCACCCGATGAAACCTTACAGAATCGTGATGGCCCACGATCTCATCGTCCACTACAATCTCCACCGAAAAATGGAAATCATGCGTCCTTTTCCAGCACAAGCAAGCGACATTCAAAAATTTCATTCCCCAGATTACATAAACTTTCTTGCTTCTGTTACACCTGAAATAGTAGATGATCAAGCACATTCAGAAGTTGTGAAGAGATACAAAGTTGGTAGAGATTGTCCTGTTTTTGATGGGTTGTTTAGTTTTTGTCAGGCTTCTGCTGGTGGGTCTATCGGTGCTGCTGTGAAATTGAATAGGCAAGATGCTGACATTGCTATCAATTGGGCTGGTGGGTTGCATCATGCTAAGAAATCTGAGGCTTCTGGATTTTGTTATGTTAATGATATTGTGCTTGGGATTCTTGAACTACTCAAAATCCACAGGGTAATGTACTATATTTTTGGATCTGTTTTACATTTTTGTTGTTCAAGTCTCTCCTTTAATCTGTCCAGAAAATAACTCTATTTTCAAAAATATTTTCGAAAATTTGCCAAAAAATAAATTTCGAAAAAATATTTGTCTGAAAATTATAGTTTGAAATTATTTTTCATTATTAGATTATCATAAATTATGATAATTTGTGAGAAAATTTTCATTTCTAGTGTTTTTCTCTTCCAAGAAGAGAAGTCATTTTCTATATATGTTCATGTCATTTTTCAAAATTACAAAAAGAAAAAATATATATCCTTCGTAAAACAAACAAATGTTTTACAATATTTTTTTATTTTCTGGCTTTTGTTGAGATTCGTCTATTTAGTTTTCTTTCCAAAATCCCAACAAAAACATTGAACTTAGGAAAAACTAATTTCAGCTAAAATATTATTCAGAAATTAAATGGAGAATATATTAGACTCTTTTTTAATTATGTTATTGTAGATAGTTTAGAAAGGATAAGAAATTTTCAACAAAAAAAAGGAAGAAGAAAGGATAAGAAACAATAAACTAAAATTGAATAAAAAAATTACAGTGCCGAGTAGAAGTGTCTGTTACTCTGCTGTCAATTATTTCACGTGTTGTGCTAAACAGTACTACTGTCTCACATATTCGGTTCTACTTTTCAGCGTGTGCTTTATATTGATATCGACGTACACCATGGAGATGGCGTAGAAGAAGCCTTCTATACCACAAATAGGGTTATGACTGTGTCGTTTCATAAATATGGGGAGGGCTTCTTCCCTGAAAGTGGGAAAATTGAGCACAATGGACACGGTGAGGGAAAACATTATGCTCTCAATGTGCCACTGGACAATGGTATCGATGATGAGAGTTTCCAAAATCTTTTTCAACCAATTATCCAGAAAGTCATGGAGGCTTACCAACCAGAGGTTGTTGTTCTTCAGTGCGGAGCAGATTCGTTATCTGGTGACAAGCTAGGATGCTTCAACCTGTCTATGAAAGGTCATGCTGATTGCCTCAGGTTTGTGAGATCTTTCAATGTTCCTCTGATGGTTCTGGGTGGAGGAGGGTACACTATCCGGAATGTGGCCCGATGCTGGTGCTATGAGGTCTCTCTCTCTCTCTCTCTCTCTCTCTCTCTCTCTCCCTCCCTCCCTCCCTCCCTCCCTCCCTCCCTCAGACACACAAACATCGTTGAGCTGTTTTACTATTGCAGACAGGGGTTGCAGTTGGCGAAGAACTTGACAATAAATTGCCTTATAACGAACACTACAATTACTTCGGTCCAGACTATACTCTTCATTACCAGACAAAACCCATGGCAAACAAAAATACACCTTCTGGTTTAGAGAAAATCAGGTAACTGTAATTAACTGCTGTGTCCGGTCTGCCCCTTAAATTTGAGTTACTGCTAGTATTTGCATACTGTATCTTCAGGTTCAATGTATTGTTTGGTCTAACATTATGCGTTCTAGACTATGGTACTGTTCTTATAAAATCCTTAATCTTTAGCACGAGTGCTACATGCTTACTTGTTTATATGCGCTACCAGAGATACATTCTTCTTGTTCTCTCTTTGTTGCGTAGATTGTTATGTCCATCACTTCCCTTCGAATTCAGATAGTTTTTTCTTTTGTCGTTCCATGTGTATGCTGGCTAATAAGGTTTCTATGGCAAGTAGATTTTTTATCTTGTCAACAATAAATAAAAAACGGATGTTATATTTATCCTTTTGTTTCCTAATTGTGCACATCACTTTCTGATATATCTACACTGCCACTGCAGAAATCAATGTCTGGAACAAGTTTCTAGATTGCCAAATGCACCCAGTGTCCAGTTCCAGGCTGCACCGCCTGTTATCCAAGTTCCAGAAGAGGTTGGTGAAACTATCTGTTTATTTGTTTTTTTATGACAGCAAAACGTCGTTCTTTATAGGTTCATAGTTCATGACCTCCCCTTGATTACATGATAATCATTTTATATAGGATGAAGAGGATATGGACAGGTCAGCTAATACATGACGATTTCAAGGATAAGTCTAATGGCTAAGATGAGGTACCCCTTTTGCTTGCATTTTGTTTTTGCTGATCCTGTTAGCATAAGCGCAAGAATCGTAATTGGCCAACTTTGTTTGTGTATAGAGAAATTGCTGCCATGTTTTTTAATTTTCAGGTTTGGTAATTTTTTTCGCTTTTTTCAGATTGAGGGATGGTGGTGAGCTAAACTTCAGAAAAGTATGAGACTGGGCTTGTATGCACAACTAGGAAAAAGCCATTAAGACTAGTTCTATCTGTCTGTATTCTCTTCACTAGTATTTGCAGCTACTTTTGTCAGTGATACTTATCATGTTACTGAATCCATCTTTAATTTTCCCCAAATCTCCAAGGTTCATTGGTGTAAAACTGCACTTGCATCATGTAAACCTAACCTATGTTGAAGGATAACTGTAGCTTGCAAGTTTTGGTCTTATTTGTGGATTGCTAGTATTTAATCTAGTGGTTTCTGGTTCGTAAATGTATCTGACAGGCTGACATGACAGGGTCATTTAACGCCTTTAAGTTCAATTCGTAATTATGCAGGTATGTTAGTCTTAGTTCGGGTCTTCCATTTCGAAACACTAATTAGATCATACACCTTCTCTTCTCTACGAAACTGCCATTCTATTTCATCCTCCATCATCAAATCCTCTTCTTTACCATTGTTTTTAAATTCCTGATGAACCTACCAAAATCACATATTCTGTTACTAATAATTGATCAGTCTCATCTAGCCTTTAGCCCATTCACTCTGTAGATGAGCCAGCCCAACTCATCAATCTCAATCTTTAACATTTGATTGTTTTGATTTAATCAATTATGGGCAATATTCCTATTCATTTATTGTTGCGTACATATGTGGCTCAGACTGAATTTTCGCCGTCATTTTCATCCAGATTCATCGTAGTGAGAGAACAAGCCACTACATGAATCTCCAACAAGAGCAATTATTGGTGGGGGGAATGAGAACCTTATTCCTTCTTGGCGGGTAAATCAAACTTTCGGATTTCAATTTTATTCCTATTCACATTAACCCTCGTTACTATATCCTCCGTAACACAATGCATCCAAACGCTCTATTATAATGACCGAAAATTGAATATTTTTTACATACATAAAATAAAAATGAAGACCAAATGAAATACAAAAAGTTTGTGGTACCTACATAGTTCAAATGTAGTCGAGGCGAACATATTTGAAATGGAGTGGAGTTGTTTTGGGAAAATTTCAACATAATTTGCATTTTGTGTAATCTAATGCTAGTTGTATATATAGATACTGCAAACATGCAGTTTAGAGGAAACATTTTAATCCAGCGTAAAATTGAAATATCCGTAATAATATCATCGGGGAATTCAATTTCTCTTCGGCAGTTTATCCTCAAAGAGCACGAAACATACAGCCCCGGTTAGTTGTTCTTGTATGTAACAGAGCCATCTGTAATAATGTGTAGTTCCAGGAATCTCAGAAGTAGTCTTTGCATTTTCATCTGTTCTATTTCCATTGGTTAAATGCGATAATCAGAGGTCACAAATCTTGCTAAGTTGTTGGTTGATCCAAGATTTTCCCTTGGGGATGCGCCTTGATATCTCGCGATACATGCACATTCTCTTCCTTTTTCCATTGTTTTTTTTTTTAAAACCAGAATTTTGATTTACAACTTATAGACTCGGAGGACCACCTGATACAAGTGAGGCTGCAGGCAATAGTAGTAGGACTACTATTTCCTTAATTGTTTTTAAGCCACAGAGCTCGATGTTTAGGTACGTAGCTTTTAGAACTTATACTATTTCCTCCTCTCCCTTGCCACGTTATTATATTATTTCCTAAGTTTAGTACTATTTTCCCCCTTCTGCTATGATTTAGATGTGTTTCACAATACAGGATATTACTCAACATTCTTAATTATTATTAGAAATTAGTTATCTTTTCACTAATTGTGCTTTTAAGTTGCACTATAATTTCCGGTTGTAGAGTTAGACCTGTATATGATAGATTTGTGCACCGATAAATTTGTATAGATTAGTATAGATAGATGAATACATCATTTATTTTTACACTAAATATATATAAATTAATTAATAACATATATATTAATTGTTTATCCTTATTCCTCATCATGTGTCAACCTTAACGCTCTCATTTACAATTTAACATGGTGCATTGTCACTTTTTTCCCCTTTTATCTAGCATGTCTAGCTACATGACATTATTTATAATTTCATGTTAAGGCGAGATCCCACTAAATTGATGATAATATATTAAATATCCCGGTACACTGATGATGATACTTAACAGGACTGGTACCATTGACTGACCGGTGATATAAAGAAGTTCTGCGTAGATATTACATTGAGTTTCTTACTTCTCCAGATAATTGGCAATATAGATGGCTGAAGGCAACTACGGTGAGCCGAGATAGGCGGTGTAATATTCGGGATATATTGTATAATTGTTTTATCAGTAAATAATTATTATGTAATTATTATGTGAATTTTGGTGAATTATCTGGTAATTGGAATTGATGTTTGGATGTTTATATGTGATAAAATTTGAGTTTTTTAATTTTTATATGTCCAAAATAAATTATAAATAATTGTGAAATTTTTTTTGGTAATTTATAGGTTGTTATATGATTTTATAAAGAATTAATGGATTTAATAATTATGTTTTTGAGTAATTATAAACTATTTTATATAACTGGGAATCGTCCAACTTCAACCGTTTTTGCGTTGTTACATCCCAAAAGTCTTCGAAAAATCCTTCCTAATCTAATCTGATTATTCTGAACATTTTCCGTATTTTGACTTTTTTGATCCGGAGTACGGTTTGACCCGTACGAGTCCCGATACAAAATTTTTGATACGACATTCATTTCGATAGATCAATAAAACCCGTATTCTCAAGAGACAAGATATTTTGATTAAATTATTACATTATCTTCTCATAGGGTTTATTATAAGAAGCCCAGTTTTGAGCCCGCAAGGGTTGGCTCAATCGGTTAAAGAGGGGATAACTATCCTCTTGGTCACAGGTTCGAATTCCACGGGAGGAGAATTTATGATTATGGCTCATAATCCAGAACCTGTCGATTAAATGTGGTTTACCTTGGTTCACGTGGTTTGCAGGCTATTGCGTGAGCCCGTAGCATTTACCCAGTGCGCACCCGAAGGGTAGCGCCTACGAGTTACCTACGATAAAAAAAGCCCAGTTTTGATAATTATCCAAACTGGTATCAAATTGGATCATTTTTATAGTTACTTAGCGGCTAAATAATCTATTTTCGTATCTGATATGATCCAACGGGTACTAATATTCCGTAAGTATAAATAGCCATTTTCTTATTTTATTTTATACAGATAATCATAAACAAACAGTTAAATTATATAATTTACAGAGAAAAACTCGAATATTCGTCACGTTCTTCAAAATCAAACCTAAAAACGAAGGCGTTATCGAAATCAAAATTAAGCGTGTGAATAACCGAATCGAAACTCGTAAAAAGTACTTTCAGGATCTACAACTTGTTTCACTACAGAAATCAAATGTATTTTCATATATTTATTTTAATTCAAATTTAATTATGATTAAAATATGAATTTTTAATTTTGATATTGTTTATGTGATTTGATGATTGTATCTTGTAGATAATTATGTCCTGATCATTCTGGTATATTATATGTTGAATTTGGAGTTCAATAACATATAGAAAATTGAGTTTGATTCTCGAATTAATTAAATTAGGGTTTATATAGTATGAATGTTCTTAATTGATTTTTAGGCATTTTTGATTCAAGGTTTATTAGCTTAAATTGATTATACCAACGAATAGATTGTTGAAAAATGAATCGATTGATGTATGTGTTTTAAACGGAGGATAATTGGAAAGGGCTCGTCTGAAAATCGATTCAAACGGCGGCGGAAAGTTCGACGGGATTTTCCGGCCAAACCACGCGTTGTTTGATCGATTTGATGCTGTGGATGAGTTCCTGGAAGTTTGTAGTTGAATTCCTGTTAATTTGGTCAATTTCTGGGTCGTTTTACAGTGGCCGGAAAAACTCGGGGTCGCCGTTAATGGCGAGTGCCGGCGAGGAAGAACGGGGAAGACTGTCAAATTACAGTTTGACCCCCCTAGTTTACAAAGTTTGCAAATCTGGTACTTTTGTTTTAAAAACTTATTAAAAGAAGATTTTCGTTTTAAAACTTTTCAAAAATTATATTTCTTTTTATAATTATTTTCAGAAAATTGTTTTTAATTATTTAAAATTTTAAAATTCATTATTTTTAATTCTGAAAATTATTATTAATTCGAAAATAAATCCAAATTATTTAATTAATTAATTTAGTTGATAATTAATTATTTAATTAGTCTGTTCAGGGTTCCAAACTCAATGATGGCAACTAAACACTAATTAATTTAAATATTAATTTATTAATGATTTAATTAGTTATTAATTAATTTTAATTGATTATTCAATTAGATTTAATTATTTGTTTTGATTTAAAATTCCGAAAAATATTTTCGAGCTTTAAAATATTATTTTAAATTATTTTCAAGGCTCGATAATTATTATTAAATAATTTTAAAGTCAGATTCGGGTGTTCGAACCTTGTTATTTAATTAAAATGATTCGTTGACCCGTTTTAATTCCGAAAAATGTTCAAAAAATCGTATTAAATACTCGAAAACTTATTTTAACCCCGAATCTTCTTTGAAAAATTATTTTAATCGAATATCTTACGTGCTATGTGCTATATGTGATCTGATTGATGTGTAATCAATGTATGTGTATCATATTTAACGGTTTTTATCGTAACTTTCAATCCGTAAGTCGGATTTGGGTGAAATGAAGGGTAGATAGAAGCTTGTAACGAATAGAATCAGATGAGAATAAGTATTGATAAATACTTGAAATTTCTAACAAAGGAAGCGAGATATAGAAAGGGAAAGCAAGTGGTATGTGAGTGATAATCAATAGACGAGTACAAGTAAAATGAATGACGATTGAGATAAGACAAGTATTTCTGATCTTCCTGGTTATACTGCAAGTAATTCTTGAACCTTCTTGATAAATATTTGAAATAGTTATATCTTATATTGCAAGTGCTCTGAAATACTTAACCCTAAACCCTGATTCTTCTTATTGTACTTTGAGCCGTAAGCCTTATTCTTTGTAAACCATCGATTGTTGAATTCCCAGATACGAATCACCTATATACGATACTACTCCATATATACATATATACCATACACAATCACTGAAATAGAACTGATTTACATACAAATCTTCATGCCTTGTACATCAAAAGACTAATCCTTGATACGTTAAACCTTTGTTCCTCTGTTATCTGATTCTTTCCCAGGCTAGAAGCCAATCTTTAAATTTACCTTGGTATACCTTCAGGGAGTTATGAACCACCCTATGCTTCGAGATGAATGTTATTTATAATTCTGTTTATTGATTTACATTATTTATCATGTTGTATTATAGAATTGGTTTGTTTTTAAATGTGGACCAGATTCGTGGTCGGACCAGATTCGTGGTCGGACCAGATTCGTGGTCATGTTAGGCCAATGTGTGCCTTGGATCCAGTATATAGAGCAGAGCTGTATGCCTTGCTCGCGGTTAGTGTGTGACTGATCAGTGGCCTAACCTTTATTTTTTAACTAAAAAGTGAATATCCAATTCTAATCACTGCTTATCGAGAAACTTGATTCCTTATATCATTTCAATTGATCATTGTTTAATCTCAGTGTTGTCATTATGACTTGCTGAGCTAGTTAACTCACTCTTGCGAATCTGTTTATGTTCTTTTCCAGTTAAAAAGGAAACTGGTGGTAGCAAGGATTATCATACAAGTGTGCGAGCTAGGTTTCCAGGTTGAAATGGAATAAGCTAGCAGAGGCAGTTTATCTTAGTTTGAGTTGAAAGTTTATAAATTTTATTTTCAGTTGTAAGTTAAACTAGTTGGGATTTGGCACGTTATAAAATAAATAAGGTCGTGACTTGTTTGCATACTTTAACCTGTTGCGTTCCATGGTAATAGTAAGTAGGGTTATTGCATATATTATTTTCATAAACAGGTTTATATATGGTGTGTGTGTGTTGTGAACCCCAAATTTCTGACCCGGGTTTGGAGGGCGTCACAGGAAGTGTTTCTTATTTTATCTTTTAACCATTTGAGAGGTATAGTTTTAAGCCATGTAAATCTAATCATTACTTTATGTTGTTCCATGTTGCACATGATGGTTGTTATTTCTGCAAGAAGAACAAAAGTGGGATGGGGTGAGAAAATAGAATTTATATTTAAGGTGGAGAGACAAAGCATTAGGCAACACAATCTAGAATTCAATAAAATGCAAGGAGTAGCTCACTCTCATTGTAAATAAAGGAAACACAAGGAAGGAGGTGGAGAGACAAAACATCAGTAGCACAATCTAGAATTCAATAAAACCGCGAGTAGCTCGCTCTCATTGTGAATGTAGGAAGAAGAGGAGAAAGGCTATATCTGGAACAAAAGATTACCATTTATATTTGTGTGTGCGAGACGAATGAAAAGTTGGGATGTGGAGGAGGAAAATAAGCTATATTTCAGACGAAATTACTCTTATTAAATAAACCGATTTCAAGTTGGATTTCGAGGAAAATAAGCATTTCTCTACCTAAACAAAAAATAGAAACAAGAATTAAACAAATAGTTGCTATTAATAATCAAAAATTTCATAATAGTAAAGTGATTAATATACCAGCACAAACATGAACTAACATATGTTTAAAGCACATGTTGCCCGTGCCTTGCATGAATTTTTGAGCAAATTTTAAAAATAAATGCCCAATTCACAATCTCACACACATATGTATCATATTTTAAAATCATATGAAAATCACATTTCACTTGTTTTTTTCTTTTGTTTTTTTATCTTTGATCCACAAATATAAAATACTATTTTAGAAAATTATAACACATACCCTGTAAATTATGATAATTTCTATTTGATTAATATCAACAAAGAATGTACAAGAATCCAATTTTTTTTCTAAAGTAAAATAGTTTTTATGATTTATGTTTATTTAATTTTATATATTAAAATTATTCTTCTAACAAAATATCAACTTAACTCTCGGATTCACGAGAAAACAAATCGTAATATATTATTAAAACAAGAGTAAATTGTATTTTGCACCCCTTCTAAATATTCATTTTTTAGTTTGATCTTAAACTTTAAATTTGAAAGAATGCATCCCTTAACTTTAAATTTCACTTCATATTGCACCCTTTTAATAATTTCGGTCCAAAATAACTGTTACTGTTAGGGGTAAAATCGGATTTTTTTTTCAAATTTATATAATGACGATATGCACCCCATAGATTTAATATTTTGACGATATGCACCCTATAATTTTATAGTTTATACTTTATTTTAAATTTTCATAACTTTTGAAATTAAAAAAAAAAGATAGATTATAAAAATAAATTAAAAAACAAAACATATATCAGACAAACTGGCTAGGGTCGAGTAATTTTTAAATTTTTTTGAACCCGAACCTAAAATTAATGCTATAAAAACCGATCCAAATCAAAATCAAATGCTATAAAAATTAACGAAATCTTAAACCCAAATATAAATATAAAATTCAATGATTTTTAGTAGATTATTAAATTATGAAATCCAAACCAAACCGAATAAAGTAGAAAATTTTGGTTTGTTTAGTTTAGTCTAGTAGATTCCGAGAAAAAAATGTCCAATAATATTGCATGCATTTTACGAGTTTTTAATTTGGTACATATTTTGTAGTTAATTTATTTTAATAATAAACAGAAGAAAATGAATCAAATGAAGTATTTAGTAACACTAAAAAATTTGAAAATTTAAGAAACTTATAGTTTTAATAGAGATTTATTATAAAAATATTAAAGCAAAAATAAGAAATTATAAATTATACAGATTGTATCAAAAACCTGATATCAAAACCTAGACACATATATTTGATAAAATAGATATCTTTTGATATTAATATTCAAAATATATATATATATATGCTTTAAAATTATCGGCATAGTATTTAAATTAAATTAATTTGGATAAAAGACTTTTTAATGATTTCAATTCAGATCTTATAGAGAATATTTATTTTTTAATTATTTTTCAAGTGAAAAAATATTATCATACAAATTTATGTATTTTTTGAAACAGGTCGAAGATAAAATCGGGGTGTAATCTGTTACAATATTATAAATACGGGGTATACTTTGTAATAATATAAATATAAAAAAATTATTCCGATTTTACCCTTAAAAATTGTTGAAAGATGTGCGATATGAAACGAAATTTAAAGTTGAGGGATGCATTCTGCCAAAATTAAAAATTTAAGATTAAACCGAAAAAGTGAATATTTATAAGGGGTGCAAAGTATAATTTATACTTTAAAGTTTAAACAATTAAAATGAAATATATCTCGAATATTAATTATATAGAGGATATATTTTATCATCAATAACCATGATAATAACTAAAATGCATTGTAATATATATTTTACTTAAGATACTTAAATATCCTGATATTAATATTTATAAAACATATTTATTTTATATAAGTTAAATAATTTGGGCCATGTTTATTAATTTCAGGTCGGGTAAATGAGGCGAGTTGGAATCAAACATTTATTTGTAGTTATTTGTTTACATCAAACCAATTACAAATTTCTATAATTTTATCTGTTGTTTAATTAAATCCCAACTATATATAACATACTTTTGGAGATTAATGGGTCATTTGGAAAATCTGAATATCTTATTTCTGAATGAATAATATTTCTGAATAATCTGAAGGAATCAAAAATCTGAATTCTGAATGAATAATATTGTTTGGTAAATTTTTCTATCTTATCTGGATTCCATTTTGTTCAAAAAACATTACATCTAATTTGAACGGACAAAAATATAAAATTACAACAAGTAGTTATCATGTCATAATAAAACAGAAGTGGAGTACAAAGTTTATGAGCTCGGTGAAAGTTTCAAAGCAATTTGATCACGTAATCTACTCATGAATTGTGTTCCTTGTGAAGTTCGTTGTGATTCATCTTCTGCCTCTTGTACCATTTCTTTATTTTCTTCTTCATCACTGTCACTTGAGACATTGTTGTCACATTGATCAAATAATTCATCTTCTAATTTTTGCAACCTTATAAAATTATGGACTGCAATATATGCAATGGCGATATCTCTTTGCGTCGAAAATGTGTAAGGAGGCATTTATTTTAATATAGGTAATCGTGCTTTCAAAACACCATATGCACGCTCTATAACATTTCACAATTGTGCATGAGCATGATTAAATTTTTCCTCTTTAGTCAAAGCACACCGTCCCCAGAAATCAGCTTGCCAATATCTTGTGTTTTAGAACCACTTTTTCAATTTTGTTCGGGTGTTATATGGAGTTAGAAAACCACGAGTATTTGCATATGCAGCATCACAAAGATAATATTTATCTGCAATTAATATAATAATATATTTTGATATTATTAATAAGAAATATTTATTAAAAAAATAGATTGTAAAGCATATAAAAAGATACATACTTGGGGGTGGTAGGGGAAAACCAGAATCAGTATCAGCTACAACTTCTGTTAATATTCTTGAATCATGTGCAACCCCTTCCCATCCGGCCCAAACAAATGTGAATATCATATTGAAAGCACATATTCCTAGTACATTTTGATAGCGTTCACCCCTTCCTCGTCCTCTGTAGCGAGCTTGTTGACTAGATGGAACAATTGCATGAATAAGGGTTCCATCTAATGCACCAATTGCCCCCTGTAATATAAGGATATATATATGTTTTATTACTACCCTGATACATTATATTTACTTTATAATAAAATAAGTAAAATGACATTTAATAACTTACTGAAAATATTTTTAGTAGCTTTTTCTTTCTTTTTGATCTATTGGTATTTTGTTCATATGGCGTAGGGACTATGACTTCTTTGGCAAACTCCATCATTCCATTCAACACCTCATGAAAATACTTGTGAAGTGTTTCTGTGGAGTGTTGAAATCTGTTTTTCACCTTTATAAAGCGGTCATTATGGCTTATAACATGCAAAAAAATAGCAATTTTTTCTTTAACAGTTGCATTTTGACTATCTTCAACCCAAATTCGCTGCTTAAAGAGGTTACAAAGTTGTATATGCAACATGAGAGAGTCGCACCATTTCTTGACATTGTGTATTTGAACCATCTAACAACTCACGTGTATATGCATGTCCACCCAAAGCTGAAGTATTGTCTTTTAACCTTGGTATATTCCTCGAGCGAATTTTTTTCAAATAATAATACACAAGCATGACACATAAAAGTTGATCCATAGTCTCCATATTCAACCTATAGAAAACAGTAGTGAATGATTAAAAAATGTAAACTGAATTACAATATACTGAGAACCATATCAATGTTCACTACAAGAAATTTAACTAAAATATAAAATTACTGAATTCATAGTCCTAACTACAATGTTCACCGCAAGAATCAAATAAATCACAACATCCAAACAACTTTAATATTCGAGTTTGAAATCTTTATTTAGATAAACTAAACTAAACTTTAAATCCTAATTTAGATGAAACTATCTTAACACAAGGTTCTATTTCATCTTCCTCAAGGAGCATCCGTTGTGTCCTATAAGTTGTACTTTCGCAGAAAATACCAAGGGCCATTTGGCGTAATGGATTAGTTGATTCCCAACAAATTTTGTTTAATTTTTTATTGCACTCCTGAAGAGACGGTCCAATATTATTTTAAATCATAAGGTCTAGTGCACTGGCCATTTTATCTTTAAGTTGTGAACTTTTGGATGGTTTTGATGAGCTTTTAGCTTTTTTCTTTGGTCTTTCTCCTTCATCTTGTATATCTGAGACATTTGACTGTGTGGTACCTTGAAATGTTGAATTAGAGTTCGAGTGTGTGCCCGAAAATGGTGAATTAGCCTGTGACTGACTAGCAATTACATTCCTAACGACAACGCAAGACCGAAACCAATGAAGGAAAGGAGATACAGGATAAGACCAGTCCAAATAATATGCAAATATTTGATCCTATGTGCAGTTTATGATGAAACTTCCCCAAGGTCAAAACATATCAACTTGATCGTATACATAATCATGTAAACCAACTCAAACTTCATAAAAACATACAGGATATATCCTTCCCCAGTTCCCCCGCCACCCGGCTTCAACGAATCAATAACCATGGCTTCAACAAATCAATAACCAAAAATAAACATAAAAATTAAAACATATAACCAACAAGAGACTAGAAAATATCAAACAAGCTGGTCCTCAAGCACTACCCCAACATTACAACAATAAAAAGAATGTAGTACAATTACCATGTACAATGTAGTATACAAATGACACACAAAAACAGTCATATAAATTCTCCAGCTCGTAAAATACCCCTGTAAAATGAACCCCAAATACCTAGCTATCGATCTTCTCAATCCTACAAGAAACCTTATCCGTTATCAATGGGATTAACAATAATTTACATGTTATGTAGACTTTCATATTCACTTTCCACTATTAAGTGACTGCTATATGCAATAATATGGTGCTAGAACCAAACAAAATACAAACTACATTTGCAAACACTCATGTAGTTAAATAATTGGTTTTAACTACATTTGAAAACACTCATGCAGTTAAATTATTGGTATGTTAGGTCACACACACTGTAGAAGGGGGTTGAATACAGTGTATAGTACAATCAAATCGAATTAAGAACACAAGTATGAAACACAGAATAATCTTATTAATAAAATAGTATTACAATGAAACCGTTCTCTCTCAGTGATGAACAAATATCACGAGAGCTACTAGGGTTACAATGAATAATATTCTCGATTAAGATAACACATCTAATGTAAACCCTATGTTGTGTTTATATAAACACACAGTTACAAGATAATCTTCTAATTGATAGAGAATATGATTCTGTGCCATAAAATATATCAACTAGTTATCTTTTCTTTCAAGTATTCTATTCTTCATAGAATTCTTTTCCATGCATATTTCTTCTTATTTTAGTCTTGATCTTCTTTCCTTTTAATCAACCGCCTTCCTTATCTGAAAGTCTTCCTAAGTCCTGATATTATCTCCTGATAAATATCTTCTGATATCTTAAGTTCTGACTTCAGTATAAGTACTGATTTTCAGTTAAGTCCTGATTTGTCCTGTTAGTCAAGATCTGAAAACTAAACACAAATTATTATTAGACACGACATCACAAATATATCTAACAACCTCCCCCAACTTGAAAATTAGCATAATATACAAGTTCAATAGATATTTGATGATGTCAAAAACATTAAGTACAAATGCATATGAGAACTAAATAACTACAACTCACAGTCCTTGTAGCTTTTACCATCCTTAAAGTCTGATATCAGCTTTAGCCTCTATATACTTCAAAATTTATCAGCTGTAGTTCTTGACTTGGTTTCAATGTGTGATCTTTTTAATGTCAGGAGTTGTTCTGAGATAGTTCTTCAACAGAGTTCTCTCAGCATATTCAAGTTCATTCAGCATCCTCCTTTTTACATCTTTAAGTTCAACTGTATCTTCACCTGTTTGAAAGATAGCAGCCCTGAGATCATTTATTTTTGCTTTCCTTATCTCCTGATCCAGTCTGATGACATAGGCTTTATCAGACTCTAGATTGAATTCAAGTCCCTTAATACCAAGAAATGTAGTGATTTTAGCAGTATTAGGCTTCATCTCAACCAGTTCACCATTGTGAGCTCTGTACTTAGGATAGTATGGCCTGTCATACTTTACAGAGTAAAGTTTCTTCTATCTTTCAACATTAGACCTTATGTATCTGGCAACACCATCTGTTGATCCGTTCTTCACTTGAAGTAGAAATAGCACATGTTGCAATTCTTCAAAGTACTTCAAATGAATAACATTCTTTCTTATATGGAATACCCTCCCATCTGTCATGAAATATAACATAATTTCTTCCTTCAATACAGAGTGGTAGACCATTTGTACAGACTCCAGTTGATTCAATCTTTCAGGAGTTATTCCCACTCCTGGTTCAGAAAGAGATGTAGGATCTAAGGTAGAATTGTTTACTATTCTCTCATCGGCATTACCCAGTCCTATTTTATCTCTCGCTTCCTTCCCTCAAATAACTCTTGCTTCAAAACCACTTGATGTAGTCTTCAAAGATTGAGTGGATTGTTGAGATTTAGTGAACCTAGGTAATAGAAGTTTTGAAGGTTTACATGAGCAATGTCAGAGGTTTCCTTTCCTTTATCTTCTGATATCAAGCCAACTTGAGCTCTGTCAGAGGTTACTTGCTTCATTATCATATCAGAATTTACTAAGTCCTAATCTTGAACAACATGAGCTTTGTTAGAGGTTGTTTGAATATTCTTCTTCTTCTTCAAAATCAGACTAGTATCTTCATCAGAATATACTTGTTCATCCATGGTTGGCAGATAGATTTTTACATAATCATCAACTTTAGCTTTGCCCTTGAACCTTGGATCTATCTCTACTTGTGATTTGGCTTTGGATTCAAATTTGGTTGCCTCGGAGTTTGTATGCTCTTTAATCACAATGCCCTTAGGCTTTGGAGGCTTCTTTGCAGTAATATAAGCTTTAGACTTGGATTTGACATTTTCTGCTTTAAGTCTAGCTTCTTCTTCCTTCAGACTTTCAAAGTCCATTCCTGGATTGTCTTTGAGAAATAGTCTTTTAGAAATTTCTTCATCCAGCTTCTATAACTTGGGGTCTTGATAGTAGACTGTTGTTTCCTTCCCCTTAAGCTTCAGTGTCTGCATAAACTTCTGTGATTCTTGACTCTCACCCTGTATCAGAACATTAGGCTTAGTCAAAACTTGTTTATCAGAACTTTTTCTTCTATCAGCATCAGAGCTTGATCTTTGTGTAGAAGTTCCTGCTTTCTTGGATGAAGAGCCTTTGCCTTGACCATGACCTCTACCCCTTTTAGAGTTTCCCTGGTCTTCATTATCATCATCCTTACCCTTTAGTGATTGATCAGTTTTGCATTTGGACTTAATCACTTTCTTCCCCTTTTTGGCATCATCAGGTAGAAGGAGAGAGACAAGCAATTCCACAGAGTTTTGGATTTCATTGAGTTGAGCTTGTTGAGCAGCTTGATTCTTTAAAACATCAGATATTTGAGCTTGCTGCTTTTCTTGAATCTTTTCTATATTCCCAATGCGGTCAAAGGCTAGCTTAAAAAACCTCTTCTTTTCCAATTTGACATTCATGTCTTGCTGAATCAGGGTTTCTTGAATTTTATTCACCTTGGCTTAAGTTATTGAGTGTTGACCTTGAAGGTGCCTTGTACTCAATGCAGTAACTCTAAGCTGTGCCTTGAAATCATCATTTATCAGCATTTCATCAGCTTTGGCCAGGTGTTTAGCAAGAATATTTGCAGTAGGAACAAAATTAACTTTGTTCCACTCCTTAATCCATTATTTTCCTCTTGGAGTTTCACTCCAAGGTACTGGTGCATCCTTTCTAACAAATTTCTTGATTATATCAGCTTTGCCTAGAACTTGTTGAGGTGCATGTCCAGATGGACCAGCTACATCAGTATTTTCATTTGGAGCAGCTTCACCAGTAGTGTCAGCATTTGCAGCATCAGAACTGACAGAGCCTGCAGAATCAGCTTCCTCTGATAAAATGATAGTGTGTGAGGCTATAGAGGTTTCAAGATCATCCTCTAAGTTCTGATCAACATCCAAATTCTGATGTTCACCTAATATCTGATCTTCATCATCTAGATTCAGAAGAGGTGTTGTTGGAATATCTGCATTAATATCAGCATCTAAAATTAGTGTTGTTGGTGAAGTATGTTGAAGAATGATTGGAGCTTCCAAGTACAGAACCTCAGGCACAACCAAGTTGTGAATATCTATTTCAGCACTTGTACCTGGGTCTTCAGCATGTACTTTTCAATAATAGAAGACACAGGAGGTGTAACCACTCTGTCTTGAGCAGTTTCTTTAGCTTGAATTGGTGACAGTGGAGGTGTAGATTCAGTGGCTTCAGCAAATTCTGGTTGTTTAGATGGAAGGGATTCAATCACAATTGGCTCCTTTGGGATAAGAGATTCCTGATCCCCTTCCTTAGCTGCTGCTTCCACATCCTCTGAATCTGACTCAACTATGTCCCTATTAGCCCTTTGTTTCTTCACTCGCTTCAAGGGTGGAGAGACTTTGGGAGCTTTATCATCAGAATGTATCTTTCTAAGCCTTTTGAGGGGCCTAGAACTCCTAGTTTCCTTTATTTTCTGAGGAGACACTTCCTCAACTGCTTTTGCAACAGGTTCTTGATGTTTGAAACTGTGCCTCATCTTCTGATTCATCTCTCAGAATCATCCTCCTTCTTTTCTGTTGTGACTGAGGTACTATCTTAGTCCTCTTTGCTTTAGAAGAAGAAGGCTGCACTTATCACAGGTTCAGATGTAAGAACCCATGTTTCAATTGTTTCCTCAAAACATAAAAATTTATTATTGACCATTATTAAATCAAAACATTCATCACATGATTAAGTTAAAAACGATGAAGTAAAGATTAACAAATTGCAATTAAAATGTGCACAGTCACATAATTTGAGAAACAGAGACCAAATATTGCAATTGAAAGGAAATTTCATTGATATATCAGATGAGTACATTTCATGAAATTTATCAGTTACATGCAAAAATTACAAGATAGCCCTATTCTACGAATTCTTAACATCAACAACCTTAGTCCTAGTCTAAGAAGACCTAACGACTAGCTCTTTCTGCTGTTGACGAAAAGCACCGCAAGACGGATGATCCGTTCTTGCTGACGGAGAGCTTCTCTCCTTTCCTCTTCCAGACGATCACAATGGAGATGATAGTCCATATAAAAGAATAAGAGGTCTGTGTGAACCTCTTGTGGAACTGAGTTCCAGATTTCATCAGGAATGACAGTTACATGCCACTCCTGTCGCCAATCATCACAACTCAACACGATATTGAAAGTATCATAGTTCAGGAGCAAGTTGAAACGAACCATGTTTTTTATGAGTATGTAAAAAGAGTGAGTTTATGAGAAAAATGGAAGATGTATTGGCTGTAATGAATAGTTGGTTTAAATAGCCAATAGAATACCAAGAGATGCAAGGAGTATTTAATAATTACAAGTAAAAATGATGATACCTCATCTCCCTAGACCAATGTGAAATAATAACTGTCAGTAAAAGATCTAAAGCCAGAGTTAATGGGCACGAGAAATAATAAACAATTATTGTGCACATGTAGGTTTTCAAGACATACACGTTAACCACTAACCCATAATTATTATGACTGATTTATCTCACATAATCCAATATTCTGATAAAATATAACCGTTCAAGTAGTGACCATTAATAAATCAAGTAAATAAATACTGCCACGTAAACATCAGAACTTGATTATTATCAGAATTTAAAGGTCATCAGAATATGGCTTCTTAATTCAAAAAGTGAATGTTTATTTCTGTAATTCTTCACACAAATACTGATATATTGTCAACAGAACTTAATTATCAGAACTTCCATCGAAACTTGTCCTCAGAATTTATGCAACTGACACTTAGACTTTTATCTAAAACAACATTGATCACCACAGTAATTTTCATCATTCATATGGAGTGTAAGTTTGTGCATTAAGCTAAATATCAGACAAAAAGTAAAGTCTGATTCACTTCAGTACATCTTAGAAATAAGGCATAACTTAGAACTTTGCTCAAAATTTGTCATTTGTCTGAGGTCTACTATAGAATGAGTTCATGCATGAGTCCACCTCAACTGTTTTGTGCTCATTTTATGCATCTTTTGAAATTCCTTTTTACAGTGGCTTCTCAGTGTACGTGAGTCATGACTGCTTATTAGAATTTATGCTATTATCAGAGTATTTCTCCAGTAATCAGATAATGTGAAAAGTCACCAAGAAAATTTTGTTTTGCTTTTCTAATGCATATTACTTAATACCAACAATGCACTTGGGTCTTCCCTTCCACATATATTTTTCTCTAGATCTCAAAGGAGTACCTGATATTGATTTCTTTTCTCTATATTTTCTTTTGATAAGTGAGGCTTATCAGCACTTAGTACATCCATAAGATTTACCAACATCAGAACTTACCAAATAAGAAGCACTATTCTAGTTTTTGACTTAGTAATAAGATACACAAATTAAACCTAACCAAGCTCAATATCAGAATTTACTTGTGTTAAAAGATTTCCACATAAACAGTTACTTCAACCATGGGATCTTTAGTATATTAAAGACTACTAGGTCAGCATCTAGCACAGTTATCCTCATTGGATTGAATAGTCATAGAAACATTCATATCACTATCAGAGTTTAGAAATTCACATCAGACAACAATCTGTACTTAGGAAAATTTTAATTTAAGCACATATTACATAAAGATAGTAATATCTGTAAATACTGATCATAAAGTCTGATGTATCAGAACATAAACTAAACAGATTTAGGAAAAGAACCTGAAACCATTCCCAGTTCATTTACCAATTTTGTAAAAGTAGCTTCACACAGTGGTTTTGTGAAGATATCTGCTAGTTGTTGATCTGTTGAAACAAAATGCAATTCCACTGTACCTTCCATCACATGTTCCCTTATAAAGTGGTACCTAATGCTGATGTGCTTTGTCATTGAGTGTTGAACTGGATTACTTGTCATAACAATAGCACTTTGATTATCACAGTAAATAGGGATATTAGAAAATTCTAACCCATAATCCAGTAACTGATTCTTCATCCAAAGAACCTGTGCATAACAGCTTCCTACAGCAATGTATTCTGCTTCTGCAGTTGATGTGGAAATTGACTTTTATTTCTTGCTAAACCAAGAAACTAATCTGCCTCCAAGAAATTGGCAGCTTCCACTTGTCCTTTTCCTGTCAATTTTGCACCCTGCAAAATCTGCATCTGAGTAACCTATTAGCTTAAAGTCTGATTCCCTAGGATGCCACAATCCTGGATCAGCTGTACCCTTAAGGTACCTAAAAATTCTTTTCACAGCTGTTAAGTGAGGTTCTCTTGGATCTGCTTGAAATCTTGCACAAAGACAGGTAGCATACATGATATCAGGTGTACTTGCAGTTAGATAGAGTAGTGAGCCAATCATACCTCTGTAATCAGTAATATCTACTGATGTACCAGTATCCTTATCCAATTATTTGCAGTGGCCATAGGAGTGGATGCACTTGAACAGTCTTGCATTCCGAATTTCTTCAACAAGTTTCCGGTGTACTTAGATTGACAAATAAAAGTTCCTTCTTCATTCTGCTAGACTTGAAGGCCCAGAAAATAGCTAAGTTCTCCCATCATACTTATTTGATATCTTGACAGCATTAGCTTAGCAAACCTTTTACAAAGTCTGTCATTTGTAGAACCAAAAATGATATCATCAACATATATCTGTACCAAAGGTAAGTCTTTTCCATGGTTGAGATAGAATAAAGTTTTGTCAATTGTCTCTCTGTTAAATCCACTTTCCAGAAGAAACTGAGCTAATATTTCATACCATGCTCTTGGAGCTTGCTTAAGGCCATAAAGTGCTTTATCAAGTCTGTAGACATGATGAGGAAATTTTGAAACTACAAAACCTGGAGGTTATTCAACATATACTTCTTCTTCCAATTATCCATTAAGAAAAGCACTTTTTACATCCATTTGAAAGACTGTAAACTTTTTGTGAGCAGCATAAGCCAAAAATATCCTTATGGCTTCCAATCTTGCAACTGGTGCAAATGATTCATCATAGTCAATTCCCTCCTGTTGAGAATATCCTTTGGCAACCAGCCTTGCTTTATTCCTTGTAATTATGCCATCACTATCAGTTTTGTTTCTGAACACCCATTTTGTACCAACAACTGATCTGTTATTTGGTCTTGGCACTAGGGTCCAGACTTTATTTCTTTCAAATTCATTTAACTCTTCCTTCATTTCTTGCACCCAATTAGCATCTTGAAGAGCTTCTTCCACTTTCTTTGGTTCAGCCTGAGAAAGAGAAGAATGATAGAGACATTCATTTGATGTTGTTGTTCTAGTTCTAATACCTTCTTCAGGATCTCCAATAATCAAGTCAGGTGTATGTGCTTTAGTCCACTTCCTTGCAGATGGAAGGTGATCTCTAGAACTGGATGCTCCCCCATGATCCATGCTGTCTCCATCAACATTTTCTGATACTCCCCCTGAAATTATGCTCTCTGAGTTGAATTCTTCAGAATTTGAGTTTTCAGAATTATCAGAACTTGGCCCATCAGAACTTGACGAATCAGAACTTGAAGAGCCTGTTCTAGGTTCTGATGCTTCTTGAGATGTGGTTGGATCTTCCGTATGCTCCCCCTGCATAGGTGCATTTTCCTTTGGCGTTGTCACCACAGTTTCAATAACATCAGAGTTTAACCCATCAGAATTTGCAGTATCAGGATTTAGACTATCAGAATTTACAGAATCAGAATTTAAAACTTCATTCTCAAATCTCAGCTGATCATGATCATTGAAATCTTCAAGTCCAGTAATCTTCTTATCATCAAAAGAGACATTGATAGATTTCATGATAACCCTTGTTCTTAAATTGTAGACTCTGAAGGCTTTTGTGGAAAGTGGATATCCAACAAAAATTCCTTCATCAACTTTTAGATCAAATTTGGATAGCTTTTCAGGATGAGTCTTAAGAACAAAACACTTGCATCCAAATACATGAAAGTACTTCAGATTTGGCTTCTTTTTCTTCACCATCTCATATGTTGTCTGTTAGGTCACACACACTGTAGAAGGGGGTTGAATACGGTGTTTACTACAATCAAATCGAATATAAGAACTCAAGTAACAGAACACAGATTTTATTCAACACAATAAATTCTGTTATAAAGAACTGTTCTCTCTCAGTGATGAACAAATTATCACGAGAGCTACTAGGGTTACAAAGAATAATATTCTCGAATTAAGATAACACATATAGTGTAAACCCTATGCTCTGTTTATATAGACACACAATTACAAGATAAGTTCTAATTGATATAGAATATAATTCTGTATCCTAAAATATATCAATCAGTATCTCTTCTTCCAAGTATTCTATTCTTCATAGAATTCTTCTCCATGCATATTTCTTTCTATTTTAGTCTCGATCTTCTTTCCTTTCAATCAATCGCCTTCCTTATCTAAAAGTCTCCTTAAGTCCTGATATTATCTCCTGATAAATATCTTCTGATAACTTAAGTTATGACAATTTAAGTTCTGATATCTTAAGTCCTGACTTCAGTATAAGTACTGATTTCCAGTTAAGTCCTTATTTGTCCTGTTAGTTAAGATCTGAAAACTAAACACAAATCATCATTAGACATGATATCATAAATATATCTAACAATCTCCCCCAACTTGTAAATTCTCATAATATACAAGTTCAACAGATATTTGATGATGTTAAAAACAGTAAGTACAAATGCATGAGAATTTGACTAGATAACTACAACTTACAGTCCTTACAGCTTTACCATCCTTAAAGTCTGATTTTAACTTCAGTTTGTATATCCTTCAGAATTTAAGCAGTTATAGATCTTTGACTTGGCTTCAGTATGTAATCTCTTTTATGTCAGGATTTGTTCTGAGATAGTTTTTCAACAGACTTCTCTCAGCATATTCAAGTTTATTATGCATCCTCCTTTTTGTATCTTTAAGTTCAACTATATCTTCACCTGTTTGGAAGATAGCAGCCCTGAGATCATTCATTTTTGCTTTCCTTATATCCTGATCCAGTCTGATGATATAGGATTTATCAGACTCTAGATTGAATTCAAGTCCCTTAATACCAGAAAATGTAGTGATGATTTTTGTGGTATTAGGCTTCATTTCAACAATATCACCATTGTGATCTCTGTACTTAGGAAAATATGGTTTGTCAGACTTTACAGAATAAAGTCTCTTCCGTCTTTGAATATCAGATTTTAAATAACTGGCAGCACCATTTGTTGATCTGTTTTTCACTTGAAGTAGAAATAGAACATGTTCAAGTTCTTCAAAATACTTCAGTCTAATAGCATTCTTCCTAATCTGGAATACCCTTCCATCTGTCATAAAGTATAACATGACATCTTCTTTCAACACATAATGGTAAACCATTTGTACAGATTCAAGTTGATTCAATCTCTCAGGAGTTGCACCTACTCCTGGTTCACTTAAGGAAGTTGGATCATTGGTAGTGTTGTGTATTCTCTTCTCTTTAGAACTACCCAATCCTGATTTATCTCTAGCTTCCTTTCCTTGAACAATTCTTACTTCAAAACCACTTGATGTAGTCTTCAAAGGTTGAGTCTGTTGAGCTTTGGTGAATCCTGGTAGTAGACTTATAGTAGGTTTAACATGAGCACTGTCAGAGGTTAATGTGCCCTTCTTCTTATCTTCTGATATCAAGCCAACTTGAGCTATGTCAGAGGTTGCTTGCTTCTTTATAATATCAGAACTTACTACATCTTGACTCTGAACAACTTGAGCCATGTCAGAGGTTGATTGAGAAATCTTCTTTTTCTTCAGACTAAGACTAGTATCTTCTTCATCAATTATTTCCTCATCCATGATTGACAGATAGACTTTTACAAAGTCATTAATTTTAGCTTTGCCCTTGAACCTTGGATCTACCTCCACTTGTGATTTGGCCTTGGTTGCCTCAGAAATTGTCTTCTCTTTTATCACAGTGCTCTTAGGCTTTGGAAGTTTCTTTTCAGCAATAGAAGCTTTAGACTTGGATTTGACATTTTCTGCTTTAAGTCTGGCTTCTTCTTCCTTCAGACTTTCAAGGTTCATACCTGGATTATCTTTAAGAAATAATCTCTTTGAAATCTCTTCATCCAGCTTCTGTAGCTTGGGGTCTTGATAATAAACAGTTGTTTCCTTCCCCTTGAGCTTCAGTGTCTGCATAAACTTCTGTGATTCTTGACTTTCACTCTGTATCAGAACATCAGGCCTAGTCAGAACTTGTTTACTAGAACTTATTCTTCTATCAGCATCAGAGATTGATCTCTATGTAAAAATTCCTGTTTTCCTAGATGAAGAACCTTTGCCTTGACCATGACCTCTACCCTTATCAGAGTTTCCCTGGTCATCATTTCCATCATCCTTACCCTTAATGGTTGAATAGATTTACATTTGGACTTAATCACTTTCTCCCTTTTTTGGCATCAGTAGGTAGAAGAAGAGAGACAAGCAATTCCCTTGAGGATTGGATCTCATTGAGTGGAGTTTGATGAGAAGCTTGATTCTTTAGAATTTCAGAAATCTGATCTTGTTGCTTCTCCTGAGTGTTTTCAATATACCCAATTCGGTCAAAGGCTGGCTTAAAAAATCTGTTCTTTTCCAATTTTAATCCATATCTTGCTGAATCAGGGTTTCTTGAATTTTGTTCACCTTGGCTTGAGTTACTGAGTGTTGACCTTGAAGGTGCCTTGTACTCAATACAGTAACTCTAAGATGTGCCTTGAAATCATCATTTATCAGCATTTCATCAGCTTTGGCCAGGTGCTCAACATGTATGTTCTGAGTTAGAACAAAATCAACTGTGTTTCACTCCTTAGTCCACTCCTTTCCTCTAGGAGTTCCACTCCAAGGTACTGGTGTATCCTCTCTAACAAACTTCTTGATTAGATCAGCTTTGGATAGAGCTTGTTGAGGTGCATGTCCAGATGGACCAGCTGCATCAGTATCTACATTTGTAGCAGCTTCACCAGTAATTTCAGCATTGTGAGCATCAGAACTTATAGAGCCTGCATTATCAGCATCCTCTGATAGAATAACAGTATGTGAGGCTATAGAGGTTTCAACATCATCCTCTAAATTTTGATCTGTAACTAAGTTCTGATCAACATCCAAATTTTGATGCCCACCTAATATCTGATCTTCAGCATCTAGATTCAGAATTGGTGTTGTTGGAATATCTGCATTGAAATCAGCATCTAGAATTGGTGTTGTTGGTGGAGTAACTTGAGTAGGTGGAGCTTCCAAGTATAGAACCTCAGGCACAACCAAGTTAAGAATGTCTATTTCAGCACTTGTACCTGGGTCTTCAGTATGAACTGGATCAATTACAGGAGACACAGGAGGTGTAGGCACTTGCTCTGGAATATCCTCTTGTTTTTGAATAGGAGACTTGTGAGCTGATTCAGCAGTGGGAAGTAATTCAATTACTATAGGTTCTGTTGGGATCAGAGATTTCTGACCCCCTTCCTTAGCTGTTGCTTCCAGGATTTCTTCAGAATGTGATGATTCACTTACAGCCGTCCTGGCTCTTTGCTTTTTAAGTCTCTTTGCTGAAATAGAGACTTTGGGAGCTTCATCATCAGAATTTAGCTTTCTAAGCCTTTTGAGGGGCCTAGAACTCCCAGTTTCAGTGTCTTTATGAGAAGAGATCTTCTCAGCTTCTACAACAACAGGTTCTGATATTGGAACCTGTCCTCAGTATCTGACTCATCTCTCTGAATAATTCTCCTTCTCTTCTGCTAAGACTGAGGCAAAGACTGTGTCCTCTTGGGTTTTGAAGATGAAGGCTTCAGTGGATGTGCTGAAGGTTGTGGTTGAGTTTGAGGTTGTTGAGAGATGGTATTTTCTGATGTTTGTTGTGTTGGTTGTGATGAGTTAGTGGGTTGAACATCAGGATAGACAATTGTATAAGTGTGTGGATCAGCATTTACCAAGATTTGTTTTACTAATTGAGGGATTTGTAATGGTCTCAAAACTCTCTTCTTAGAATCAGAGTTTAACAGGTCATTAAAGGCTCTTTTTGCAAGTTTAAAGGGTGAAATATAGTCACTGAACAATTGGGGTTCATCAGCACAATAGTAACTATATATAAGCTGACATAATCTAGCAAAATATACTACATTCCTATCTTCTGTCATCCTATCCCCTATAAAACCTAGCACATCACTTGCAAAATCAAAATGAGTTTGATTGATAAGGGCATACCCGATTTGCTGACTCATTATGGGAATAATATCAAAGTTGGAGCATTTATTGGCGAATGTCTTAGTGATACAGTCAAAGAAAAAGCTCCATTCCTTTCTGATATAAGATCATTTCAGTTGACCTAGCTTTCCCAAGCTTTGCTTATAGCCCAAACTTGCCATAAGCTGTTGTAAAACTGGCTCCTCCACTGTAGAGAATGTACAATCTTCAGGGAAATGGAGAGCTTTGCGAATAGTCGACTTGGTAACCACATACTCAACATCTCCTGATGTAAAAATGATGCTTGGTGAACCAGTAGCACCACCATTATCAAATAGCCCAGTTCTGCAAAATGTCAGCACTTGTTTGCTTGAAATAGATTGAGGTTGGGTCAAAGCGTACCCAATCTCACTATTAGCTAATAAATCTTGCATAAAGTGCAAATCTAATGGAGCTTCAGCCTTATTCAGGATTGCAACATAGTTATTTGGTACAAACTTGGCTCCATCAACAATTAAATCCTTGGGCGCCATCAGAAATAAGTGAGAAGTTAGAGTGCCTGAAAGGTGTTTGAGAAAATGTCTGTAAAGAAAACCGTCAGAAAATGTGAGAGAATAAGAAAAAGAGAGAGATTGAATAGAATAGAAATGTGAATAAAAGATTTGAAAATCTTTTATCTCTTTTACTTAGACAACCCACGTGACAACAGTTATTGAGAAGTGGAACAGACCTTACACCTGTCAGCCATGCAGCAGTTAAGACAAAAGTTAATGGGCACGGTAAATAAGTAATGATTACTTTGCACGTTCAGTTTTTCAAAAAGAAACCGTTCCCACTAAAAAATGACTATTACTGCTTTATCTCACATAGTCCAATATTCTGAAAAAATATAACTGTTCAAGTATTGACTTAAAAGAAAACCAAGTGAATAAATACTGCCACGTCAGCACCAGAACTTGATTATTATTAGAATTTAAAAGTCATCAGAATATGGCTTCTTTGACTCAAAAAGTGAATGTTTATTTCTATAATTCTTCACACAAATACTGATTTGGTTTCTTCAGAACTAAATCATCAGAACTTCCATCAGAACTTTCCTCAGAACTTATGCAACTGACACTTAAACTGTTCATCTAACACAATCATTGATCACCCCAGTAATTTTCATCATTCATATGGAGTGTAAGTGCGTGCATTAAGCTAAATATCAGACAAAGAGTAAAGTCTGATTCACTTCAGTACATCTTAGAAATAAGGCATAACTAAGATCTGTACTCAAAATCTGTTATTATGCTGATGTCTACTATAGAATGAGTTTATGCATGAGTCCCCCTCAACTGTTTTGTACTTATTTTATGCATCTTTTGAAATTCCTTTTTACAGTGGCTTCTCAGTGTAAGTGAGTCACGACTGCTCATCAGAATTTATGCTATTATCAGAGTATTTCTCCAGTGATCAGAGAATGTGAAAAGTCACCAAGAAAATTTATTTTGCTTTTCTAATGCATATTACTTAATACCAGCAATGCACTTGGGTCTTCCCTTCCACATGTATTTTTCTCTAGATCTCAAAAGAGTACCTGATTTTTATTTCTTTTCTTTTTCTTTTTCTTTTGATAAGTGAGGTTCATCAGCACTTAGTACATCCATAAGATTTACCAACATCAGAACTTAACAGATAAGAAGTACTATTCTAGTTTTTGACTTAGTAATAAGATACACAAAGTAAACCTAACCAAGCTCAATATCAGAATTTGCTTGTGATAAAAGATTTCCACATAAACAATTACTTCATACATGGGGTCATCAGTATGTTAGGGACTACTAGGTCAGCATTTAGCACAATTATCCTCATTGGATTGAATAGTCACAGAAACATTCATATCACTATCAGAGTTTAGAAATTCACATCAGATAACAATCAACACATAGGAAAATTTCAATTAAAGCACAGAATACACAAAGATAGTAATATCTGTAAATACTGATTATAAAATCTGATGTATCAGAACATAAACTAAGCATATTTAGAGAAAGAACCTGAAACCATTCCAAGTTCATTTACCAATCTAGTAAAAGTAGCTTCACACAGTGGTTTTGTGAAGATATCTGCTAGTTGTTGATCTGTTGGAACAAAATGCAATTCCACTGTACCTTCATCCACATGTTCCCTTATGAAGTGGTACCTAATGCTGATGTGCTTTGTCATTGAGTACCGAACTGGATTACCTGTCATAGCAATACCACTTTGATTATCACACTAAATAGGGATTTTAGAATATGTTAACCCATAATCCAGTAACTGATTCTTCATCCAAAAAATCTGTGCACAACAACTTCCTGCAGCAATGTATTCTGCTTCTGCAGTTGATGTGGAAATTGACTTTTGTTTCTTGCTAAACCAAGAAACCAATCTGCCTCCGAGAAATTGGCAGCTTCCACTTGTGCTTTTCCTGTCAATTTTGCATCCTGCAAAATCTGCATCTGAGTAACCTATTAGGTTAAAGTCTGATTCTCTAGGATACCACAATCCCAGATCAGCTATACCCTTAAGGTACTTGAAAATTCTTTTCACAGCTGTTGAGTGAGGTTCTCTTGGATCTGCTTGAAATCTTGCACAAAGACATGTAGCATACATGATATCAAGTCTACTTGAATGCATCATACTCATGTGATATCTTGAATGCATTAACTTGGCAAACTTCTTACAAAGTCTGTCATTTGTAGAACCAAAAATGATATCATCAACATATATCTGCACCAAATGTAAGTCCTTTCCATGGTTGAGATAAACAATGTTTTGTCAATAGTCCCTCTGTTAAATCTACTTTCCAGAAGAAACTGAGCTAAGGTCTCATACCATGCTCTTGGAGCTTGCTTAAGGCCATAAAGTGCTGTATCAAGTCTGTAGACATGATTATGAAATTTTGAATCTACAAAACCTGGAGGTTGTTCAACATATACTTCTTCTTTAATAAGAAAAGTACTTTTTACATCCATTTGAAAGACTGTAAACTTTTTGTGAGCAGCATAAGCCAAAAATATCCTTATGGCTTCCAATCTAGCAACTGGTGCAAATGTTTCATCATAATCAATTCCCTCCTGTTGAGAATATCCTTTTGCAACCAGCCTTGCTTTATTCCTCTTAATTATGCCATCACTATCAGTTTTGTTTCTGAACACCCATTTTGTACCAACAACAGATCTGTTCTTTGGTCTTGGTACTAGGGTCCAGACTTTATTTCTTTTAAATTAATTTAACTCTTCCTGCATTGCTTGCACCGAATCAGCATCTTAAAGAGCTTCTTCCACTTTCTTTGGTTCAGTTTGAGAAAGAAAAGAGTGATAGAGACATTTATTTGATGTTGATGTTCTAGTTCTTGTACTTGCTTCAGGATCTCCAATTATCAAGTCAGGTGTATGTGCTTTAGTCTACTTCCTTGCAGATGAAAGATTATCTCTAGAACAGGATGCTCCCCCATGATCTATGTTGTCTCCATCAACATATTCTGATGCTCCCCCTGAAATTAAGCTCTCTGAGTTGGATCCTACAGAATTTGAGTTTCCAGAATTATCAGAACTTGGCCCATCAGAACTTGATGAATCAGAACTTGAAGAGCCTGTTCTAGGTTCTGATGCTTCTTGAGATGTGGTTGTATCTTCAATATGCTCCCCCTGCACAGGTGCATTTTCCTTTGGCGTAGTTACCACAGTTTCAATAACATCAGAGTTTAACCCATCAGAGTTTGTAGTATCAGGATTTAGACTGTCAGGATTTAGACTATCAGGATTTACAGAATCAGAATTTAAAACTTCATTCTCAAATCTCAGCTGATCATGATCATTGAAATATTTAAGTCCTGTAATCTTCTATCATCAAAAGAGATGTTGATAGATTCCATGACAACCCTTGTTCTTAAATTGTAGACTCTGAAGGCTTTTGTGGATAGTGGATATCCAACAAAAATTCCTTCATCAGCTTTTAGATCAAATTTGGATAGCTGTTCAAGATGAGTCTTAAGAACAAAACACTTGCATCCAAATATATGAAAGTACTTCAGATTTGGCTTCTTTTTCTTCACCATCTCATATGGTGTCTTTCCATGCTTGTTGATAAGTTTTGCATTCTGATTAAAACAAGCAGTCTACACAGCTTCAGCCCAAAAATAGGTTGGTAGCTTTGCTTCATCAAAGCATAGTTCGTGCAGCATCAATAAGAGTTCTATTCTTTCTTTCAACAACTCCATTTTGCTGTGGAGTTCCAGGGGCAGAGAATTCCTGCTTAATTCCTTGGTTTTTGCAGAACTCTTCCTCGATCAAATTCTTGAACTCAGTGCCATTATCACTTCTTATGATCTTCACAGAGTCTTTGACCAATTTATCCAGTTGTTTGACATGATCAATCAAGATATATGCAGTTTCACTTTTTGTGTGCAAGAAATACACCCATGTGTATCTGGTGAACTCATCCACTATGACCATAGCATATTTCTTCTTTGCAATAGACATGACATTCACTGGACCAAATAGATCAACATGTAGTAGGTGATAAGGTTCAAGAATTGAAGTTTCAGTCTTGCTCTTGAAATTTTCTTTGTTTTTCCTTTTGACAGGAATCACAAAGGCCATCAGGAGCAAATACTGATTTTGGCAGTCCTCTGACAAGATCTTTCTTGACAAGTTCATTTATATTGTTGAAATTTAAATGAGAGAGTTTCTTGTGCCAATCCCAGCTTTCTTCAATTGATGTTCTTCTTAACAGACAGATTGCAGAACCATCAGAACTTGTTGAAAGCTTGGCTTCATAAATGTTACAATGCCTGTATCCTTTCAGAACAACTTTGCATGTAGATTTGCTTACAGCTTCACAGTGTTCTTCAAAGAAATCCACATGATAACCTCTGTCACAGATTTCACTAACACTTAGCAGATTGTGTTTAAGTCCTGAGTTTAAAGCTACTTTTTCAATGATGACATTCTCAAGATTGATATTGCCATATCCCAGAGTTTTTCCAATATTGTCATCTCCATAAGAAACACCTGGGCCAGCTTTCTCCACAAAGTCTGATAGCAGGGCTTTATTTCCAGTCATATGTCCTGAACATCCACTGTCCAGAACTACGATGTTTTTCCTGTTGCCCTGCAATCACAAAGACCACTAATGAATAGTTTTTGGACCCAGACTTGCTTGGATCCTTTGGCCTTATTAAGTTTGTTAACATTTGCAGCGGATTTACATCAGAGTTTAAGTTAACATTTTTCTTATCAGAAGTTACAGTATCAGACTTTGCATCAGAACTTACACTAGAAGGAATAATGCTAACTTTCTTTAAAGAAGGTTTTATTTGATAATAATCATAGTACAAACTATGATTTTCCTTACAAGTATAAATGGAATGCCATAAACTAAAACAATGAAAACAAGGATTTTGTGGCCTATATCTAACAGACTGACTCTTAACTCCTGATTTTGAAGGTAATGAGTTTATGTTTTTATTCTTCCTGCAAAAAGAAGCCAGATGGTTAGAATTTCCACAGTTATAAAATTTCTTTCTAGGAGCATTAGGAACAGGCTTATAATCATTGCTTTTATTTACACCTTCCTTTCCATTCCTATTTTTCCTAGGTGGCTTTACCCTGTTTACATTCTTAACATCTTTCAGCTTATGCTTAAGCTGTTTCTTTGTCATTAAGCCTATGTTAACTTCAGTTGGCTTATCCTGTTTTGGTTTGTCAGAAGTTAATTTCTCTTTAACTTCTGATTTATCAATATCAGACTTTACTGCTACAAACTTTACAGGATTTACCTTTGGCTTTTGTTTAACAACTGTAGGCTCAATTTCTACAGTTCCTTTATTATTCTTATCATCTCCATAACCTAAGCCCTCTTTCCAGTTGCCACTACTTAACAAATTCTGAGTTGTTCTTCCAGAATTAGTCCAAGTCCTGATAATCTCTCTTTCCATTTCTAACTCATTTTTTAGAGATTGATTCAATTTTAACACTTCATCTCTAACATAAAAAGCATCATCTCTTTCTTTTTGAGTTTGATGGAACATAACTAATTCCTTTTCTATATAGTCATTCCTCTTCTTAAAAGCTAAATTTTCAGAAGTTAACCTTTCACATGTTAAAGTTTGATCTCTATAACTAATGAACATGGTTTTAAGATATCTTCTCAACTCAATAATATCATCAGTATGAAAAGCATAAGTTGTTTGAGGTACCTTTAACTCAGCAGCTTCAGAACTGCTATCAGCATTTGCCATCAAAGCATCGTTCACCTCACTTTCAGAATCTGAAGTGTCTGGCTAGCTTTTCTTCTTTGTGACAAGTGCCTTGCCTTTGTCACCTTTTCCTTTCTTGCAGTCAGGAGATATGTGGCCTTTCTCACCACAATTGTAACATTTAACATTTGAGTAATTTCCTCTGTCAGACTTTCCAGCTTTGCCTTCAGATTTTCTGAATCCCTTCTTATCAGAACTTCCACTTTTCCTGGAAAACTTCTTTCCCCTTCTGAATTTCCTGTAAGCTATCTTTGTGATACCCTTCACCATAAGAGCACACAATTTCATCATCTCTTTATCAACATCAATCTCAGATAGACTTTCAGTTTCTGAATCCTCATCACTATCAGAACTTGGTGACTCAGTATCAGACTTTGTGATGAAAGCCTTTCCTTTGCCTTTCTTTGAGACAACCACTTTAGGGGATTCCTCCTCAGCCTTAGGAGAAACTTTCCTTGACTTTCTCCCATACCTCTTACTTCTTTGATCCATCTCAAGTTCATGAGTTTTGAGCATACCATAAATTTCATCAAGAGTAATTTCATCAAGAGCATAGTTGTCTCGTATAGTAGTTTCCTTCAAGTCCCAACTTTCAGGAATAGCTAAAAGGAATTTAAGATTAGTATCTTCAAGATCATATTCCTTATCCACCAGTGACAAATCATTCAAGAGTTTGACAAATCTGTCATATAAACCAGTTAATGACTCATCAGGTTTTGAGTCAAAGTGCTCATACTCTTGAGTGAGTATAGTCTTCCTGTTCTTCTTAATTGAGTCAGTTCCCTGGCATCTTGTCTCCAAGGCATCCCATATCTCCTTTGCAGTCTTGCAGTTAATTACCCTGTTTGACATGACATTATCAATGGCACTATGCAGCAAATGTCTTACCTTTGCATCCTTTGCAATAGATGAGATATCTTCAACTGTATATTCACTTTTCTCCTTTGGTACAGTCTGTGCTGGCTGATCTGCAACTACAACAGTGAGCTTGGTTGGCTTATGTGGTCCTTCATTAATTCTGTCAAGGTATTCTAGATCTGTAGCTTCGAGAAACATAGACATCCTCACCTTCCATATGGGATACTCAGAAGGTTTCAGTATGCGAACCCTAATAGTCTTATATCGATTATGTATTTGAGTCTTTGGAGTTTCTTCAGTTTTGGTGGGTTTGGTTGGAGTTTGTGTTTCTTCAGACATGATTGTTTTTGGATCTTTACTGTATGTATGTTAACAGATTGCTCTAATACCACATGTTAGGTCACACACACTGTAGAAGGGGGTTGAATACAGTGTTTACTACAATCAAATCGAATATAAGAACTCAAGTAACAGAACACAGATTTTATTCAACACAATAAACTCTGTTACAAAGAAATGTTCTCTCTCAGTGATGAACAAATTATCACGAGAGCTGCTAGGGTTACAAAGAATAATATTCTCGAATTAAGATAACACATATAATGTAAACCCTATGCTGTGTTTATATAGACACACAGTTACAAGATAAGTTCTAATTGATATAGAATATAATTCTGTATCCTAAAATATATCATTCAGTTATCTTTTCTTCCAAGTATTCTATTCTTCATAGAATTCTTCTCCATGCATATTTCTTTCTGTTTTAGTCTCGAACTTCTTTTCTTTCAATCAGTCGCCTTCCTTATCTGAAAGTCTCCTTAAGTCCTGATATTATCTCCTGATAAATATATTCTGATAACTTAAGTTCTGACAACTTAAGTTCTGATATCTTAAGTCCTGACTTCAGTTGAAGTAATGATTTCCAGTTAAGTCCTGATTTGTCCTGTTAGTTAAGATTTGAAAACTAAACACAAATCATCATTAGACATGACATCACAAATATATCTAACAGTGTATTTCCATGCTTGTTGATAACTGTTGCATTATGAGTAAAACAAGCAGTCTGCACAGCTTCAGCCCAAAAATAGGTTGGTAACTTTGCTTCATCAAGCATAGTTCGTGCAGCTTCGATAAGAGTTCTATTCTTTCTTTCAACAACTCCATTTTGCTGTGGAGTTCCAGGAGCAGAAAATTCCTTCTTTATTCCATGGACTTTGCAGAACTCTTCCATGATCAAATTCTTGAACTCAGTGCCATTATCACTTCTTATGATTTTCACAGAGTCTTTGACCAACTTATCCAGTTGTTTGACATGATCAATCAAGATAGATACAGTTTCACTTTTTGTGTGCAAGAAATACACCCATGTGTATCTGGTAAACTCATCTACTATGACCATAACATATTTCTTCTTTGCAATAGACATGACATTCACTGGACCAAATAGATCAACATGTAGTAGGTGATAAGGCTCAAGAATTGAAGATTCGGTCTTGCTCTTGAATGAAGATTTTCTTTGTTTTGCCTTTTGACATGAATTACAAAGGCCATCAGGAGCAAATACTGATTTTGACAGTCCTCTCACAAGATCTTTCTTGGCTAGTTCATTTATATTGTAGAAATTTAAATGAGAGAGTTTCTTGTGCCAATCCCAGCTTTCCTCAATTGATGTTGTGCTTAACAGATAGATTGCAGAACCATCAGAACTTGTTGAAAGCTTGGCTTCATAAATGTTACCATGCCTGTATCCCTTCAGAACAACTTTGCCTGTAGATTTTTTTACAACTTCGCAGTGTTCTTCAAAGAAATCCACATGATAACCTCTGTCACAGATTTGACTAACACTCAGCAGGTTATGTTTAAGTCCTGAGACTAGAGCTACTTATTCAATGATGACATTCCCAAGATTGATATTGCCATATCCCAGAGTTTTTCCCATGTTGCCATCTCCATAAGAAACTCCTGGGCCAGCTTTCTCTACAAAGTCTGATAGCAGGGCTTTATTTCCAGTCATATGTCCTGAACATCCACTATCAAGAACTAGGATGTTTTTCCTATTGCCCTGCAATCATAAAGTCCACTGATGATTAGTTTTAAGGACCCAGACTTGCTTGGATCCTTTGGCCTTATTAAGTTTGTTAACATTTGCAGCAGATTTAACATCAGAGTTTAAGTTAACATTTTTCTTATCAGATTTTACAGTATCAGACTTTGCATCAGAACTTACACTAGAAGGAACAATGCTAACTTTCTTTAAAGAAGGTTTTATTTGATAATAATCATAGTACAAACTATGATATCCCTTACAAGTAGAAATGGAATGCCATAAACTACCATAATGAAAACAAGGATTTTGTGGCTTAAACCTAACAGACTGACTCTTAACTCCTGACTTAGAAGGTAAGGAGTTTATATTCTTATTCTTCCTGCAAAAAGAAGCCAGATGGTTAGAATTTCCACAGTTATAGCATTTCTTTCTAGGAGCATTAGGAACAGGCATATAATTATTGCTTTTATTCACACCTTCCTTTCCATTCCTATTTTTCCTAGGCGGCTTTACCTTGTTTACATTCTTAATCTCTTTCAGAGTATACTTAAGCTGCTTCTTTGTCATTAAGCATATGTTAACTTCAGTTTGCTTATCCTATTTTGGTTTATCAGAAGTTGACTCTGCCTTAACTTCTGTCTCAGTATCTTTCATCTTTTCAGAATCATACTTTACAGTTTTAGCTACAAACTTAACAGGATTTACCTTTGGCTTATTAGTCTGTTTAACAACAATTGGCTTAATTTGTTCAGTTCCTGTTTCACTTTTATCATCTCCATAACCTAAGCCCTCTTTCCAGTTTCCACTACTTAGTAAATTCTGAATTGTTCTGCCAGAGTTAGTCCAAGTCCTGATAATCTCTCTTTCCTTTTCTAACTCAGTTTTTAGAGATTGATTCACTTTTAACACTTCATCTCTAACATAAAAGGCATCATCTCTTTCTTTCTGAGTTTGATGGAACGTAACTAACTCCTTTTCTAAATAGTCATTCCTTTTCTTAAAAGCCAGATTTTCAGAAGTTAACCTTTCACATGTTAAAGTCTGATCTCTATACCTAATGAATATGGTTTTAAGATAAGATCTCAACTCATTAATATCATCAGTATGAAAAGCATAAGTTATTTGAGGTACCTTTAACTCAGCAGCGTCAGAACTGCTATCAGCATTTGCCATCAAGGCATAGTTCACCTCATCTTCAGAATCTGAAGTGTCTGTCCAGCTTTTCTTTTTTGTGACAAGTGCATTGGCTTTGTCACCTTTTTCTTTCTTGCAATCAGGAGATATATGGTCTTTCTCACCACAATTGTAGCATTTACCATTTGAGTAATCTCCTCTGTCAGACTTTCCTGCTTTGCCTTCAGATTTTCTGAATCCCTTCTAGTCAGAACTTCCACTTTTCCTGGAAAACTTCCTTCCCTTTCTGAATTTCTTGTAGGCTATCTTTGTTATACCCTTCACCATAAGAGCACACAATCTCATCATCTCTTCATCAGCATCCATCTCAGATAGACTTCCAGTCTCTGAATTCTCATCATTATCAGAACTTGATGACTCAGTATCAGACTTTGTGATGAGAGCCTTTCCTTTGCCTTTCTTTGAGACAATCACTTTGGGGGATTCCTCCTCAGTCTTAAAAGCAACTTTTCTTTACTTTCTCCCATGCCTCTTGCTTCTTTGATCCATCTCAAGTTCATGAGTCTTGAGCATACCATAAATTTCATCAAGAGTAGTTTCATCAAAAACATAGTTATCTCTTATAGTGGGTGCCTTCAAATCCCAACTTTCAGGAAGAGCTAAAAGGAATTTAAGATTAGTATCTTCAAGATCTTATTCCTTATCCACCAGAGACAGATCATTCAAGAGTTTGACAAATCTGTCATATAAACCAGTTAATGACTCATCAGGTTTTGAGTCAAAGTGATCATACTCTTGAGTGAGTATAGTCCTCCTGTTCTTCTTAATTGCATCAGTTCCCTGGCATCTTGTCTCCAAGGCATCCCATATCTCCTTTGCAGTCTTGCAGTTTATTACCCTGTTTGACATGACATTATCAATGGCACTATGCAGCAAATGCCTTACCTTTGCATCCTTGACAATAGATGAGATATCTTCAGCCGTATATTCACTTTTCTCCTTTGGTACAGTCATTGCTGGCTGATCTGCAACTATAACAGAGAGCTTGGTTGGCTTATGTGGTCCTTCATTAATTCTGTCAAAGTATTCTGGATCTGTAGTTTCCAGAAATATAGTCATCCTCACTTTCCATATGGGATACTCAGAAGGTTTCAGTATGAGAACTCTAAATGTCTCATATCAATTTTGGATTTGAGTCTTTGGAGTTTCTTCAGTTTTGGTGGGCTTGGTTGAAGTTCGTTCTTCTTCAGACATGATTGTTTTGGATTGTTACTGTATATGTGTTAACGGATAGCTCTGATACCACTTGTTAGGTCACACACACTGTAGAAGGGGGTTGAATACAGTGTATAGTACAATCAAATCGAATTAAGAACACAAGTATGAAACACAGAATAATCTTATTAATAAAACAATATTACAATGAAACCGTTCTCTCTAAGTGATGAACAAATATCACGAGAGCTGCTAGAGTTATAATGAATAATATTCTCGATTAAGATAACACATCTAGTGTAAACCCTATATTGTGTTTATATAAACACACAGTTACAAGATAATCTTCTAATTGATAGCGAATATGATTTTGTGTCCTAAAATATATCAACTAGTTATCTTTTCTTCCAAGTATTCTATTCTTCATAGAATTCTTCTCCATGCATATTTCTTCTTGTTTTAGTCTTGATCTTCTTTCTTTTCAATCAGCCGCCTTCCTTATCTGAAAGTCTTCCTAAGTCCTGATATTATCTCCTGATAAATATCTTCTGATATCTTAAGTTCTGACTTTAGTATAAGTACTGATTTCCAGTTAAGTCCTGATTTGTCCTGTTAGTCAAGATCTGAAAACTAAACACAAATTATTATTAGACACGACATCACAAATATATCTAACATGATACTAATTGTAACTTGTATTTCAAAACTGCCGCCCGGTACTTTCTATACTCAATTGTCTAATATGCATATAAACTTCAATTATTTATTTTTTTAAGTAATACTATCCTAAAGAAACCAGAGTTCACATGGTAAGAGTACAGGGCATATATTTAAAAATTGACAGATGAATACCAAAAGCAAGAGACAGTATTCAAGTGATTAACTTTACTCCATTACATGTGGAGAGGTTCCTGTGAATCAACTTTCTTAATTATTTTCTAGGATAGTCATTTGATGACAGTTAATAACAAATAACAGAACGAATCATATGTAATAATTTGATAACGATTAATGTCCAAAATCGCCTCAAAGTTCAGCAGTTCACCATGCACCCCCTATAGTTGAAGTACAGAAGACTACCGCTTAAATTATTATATGTCGTTCCTCCCATGTTGCAAAGTACACTGAATATAGAAAATCTCATTCTCTTGTCAACAAAAGGTGACAATAATATCATCTCTTATAAACTAGATTATCTTATGCTGTATTAACCTTGCTAACCCAACACCAAATTGATTGATTTCCTTATCAACAACTATCTAGCTTGGGAATTTTTTCAGTTTCCTAAGTAATTCTTATTCCGATAATCCCAATTGCGCCTCAACCGTACATAGTAACCCAACTTACATAAGCAACAGAAGCAAGAAACAATTCTTCATACTCTCAAGCACTAAACAACAGAAGCAAGCCATATTATTCAGAACACAAATTCTGAGTAAACAAACTCGACAAAGCAGACACTCAATTGAATCTAGTTCAATAAGAAAGATACCTAAACAATTAAATAATGATAAATAACCCAGACAATTAATCAAACATATGATAAAAACTAGAAAATAGAGTAATCTTATACAGCTAAGTATTGATTTTACCTTGTTTTTTGTGCAGAGGTGTTCTTCCTTGGAGGCGATTGCTTTGGCGGAATAAAATACCTAACTATAATTGGATACGTATGTATATATGAATGGTTTCAGATAGAATTTTAGATATGAATGATTCAGGGACATACAAGATTCGCTCAGCTGATGAGGAGGAGCCCAAACGGTATGAATAAATAAGAATCGCTCAATTAAAGCCCATTCAGCTATCTTCAGTTGTAAATAAATGGGCCCTAAATTAAAGGATGAAAACCATTGATATGTCCACAATGCAATGTAGAACGTAAGAGCAACTTCAAGAGTCTCTCCGATGACCTCCTTTAGTAGTTAAAATTTGAGGAAATTAAAATAAAAATCATTTTCAATGACCTCCTTTTTCCTCTCTAAAAGACTAGGAGTGCTTAGAGCAAGTCCAACAGTAAGCTAGTAACTTCCATATAAATATTATAAATATTAACTCTGAGCAAGTTAAGACATGGTTTTATATTTCAACTCCAACAATAATCCCTAAACTCATCCCTTATTATTATTATTATAATAATAAACTTGGACAAAAAGTAGAAGAAAGAGAGGCAAAAAAGTAAAAGAAAGAGTGAGAAACAGTTTTTTTATTAATTAAAGTGATATAAGGGAGGGCTAGTAGTTCTTTAAAAATAAGGTATAAAGGTGATATCTTAGTGATTTAAAGAAGTACTAAAATACTGTTGGAGCATAAATTTATGTTAAATTCCTTATAATTGGACTTAAGAGCTTGTATAAGGAAGCTGTTGGACTTGCTCTTATTCCCTCCAACTCTCAGGTCTCATCTTATAATTTTATATTAATTTTATATTCAAATGGACTAATATTATATTATAATTAGGTTGGAATGTAAAATAATATCGATGAATAGAATACATCGAGAGGAATACTAAGGAGCCCTATTGGAACGAAAAAATAATTTCTGATCTTAAATGTCAAAGAGTGAATATAATAATATATTTTATGAGAAAAATGGTGATTTACTCACAGAGTCACTCTAATAGTAGCAATCAAAGAATTTGATAGAGTGTCATATTCATCTTTTAGATAATGTACTTCTTACCTCTTATGTTTGTCATTTTCCTTCATTCTTTCTCCCTCCACTTAATGCTATTTGCCTCCCTCCTCATCTGCCTTGGGCTTTCTCTTTCTCTACCTCATCTTCACTTTCAATATTTATTTACCTTTTGCTAGTATACTCATTTTCAAGCTACTACTACTGCAGGTTCTCTCTCTTCCCTCAAAATTAGGGCTTCTCTTTTTAATTTAAAAGTTCTTAAATCTAGCCTAGCCATATAATTATTGTTTGGCCTCATTGTTACTAATTTATGAAATTTAATGGTTCTGCATGCTAGCTATCTTATAATTAACTATAGTCTACATATAGAGCTTACATATGTTAAGTTTCATGAATTGCAGCACATTTTCATTGGATTGAGGAACACCAAGTGCACACATAAAAGGTATAGATTTATCAATAAAAGGTAAAAAGTTTCGTTATTTTCCCTCCCTTTGTTTCTGTAAGTCCTTGAAAAGGGTAAAAACTTGCAGGTAAAAGAATAAAGTGGTTGTGAGATACTGAGATGCATAGTTTCCTGATCTAGGGTTTCCATCAGTACTTGTTTAATTATTACCATCTTACTCCCTGCAAAGAGAAAATATATGTATTGGTTACCAACATTGTATTCAGTCAGATCCAATAATTTAATCAGGACACTGCAAGTTTCAGAAGATAATTTAATCAGGACACTGCAAGTTTCAGAAGGATGTATCATTACTTCATAACTGATAGACGCAACTTCAAGTTCTTTCATGCATATCTGCCAGTCTGAACAATGCCTCTGCCTAAGATACAATTATTTGATATGCATACAGTATATATTAATTTCTAATAAAAATGAGACAATTTAAAACATATACAAGCTAAATACAATTGTATTTTTTTTTACTTTAATATAATATATATGGGAAAAAAAGCTATTGGTGGATGTGAATTAATATTCTCCAAATTAATGCAATCTCTCTGTACATGTATAGTTAAGATGATCCTCTCTGTGTTTGTTTCTAGCACACACAAAAAGAGATCTGTGTGTGTCTGTTCTTGCGCCTGCTAAAAAACCTCCTTAATATGCAAAATGAATTTATGAAAAAATGGGCAAGAAGCAGAAGGTAATTAGTACATAAATATATGAGTTGTAAATAGGCTAATCTAATTAAATAGTTTCCTGGGAGAAATATGGTACAAGATTATAATGTGTAGTACCCTATTTAAGAAATAAGGAATGGTAAGGGCCAATATTTACTTGGTCAGTACATATTAATCAGGCTGGAAGATGGCTTCATCCAACTCATACAATTCTCCATGTGCCGCGTGCAAGTTTTTGAGGAGAAAATGCACGCCCGGTTGCATCTTTGCACCTTACTTTCCACCAGAAGAACCTCAAAAGTTTGCAAATGTTCACAAGATCTTCGGAGCCAGTAACGTAACAAAGCTGCTCAACGAGCTCCTTCCTCATCAAAGAGAAGATGCTGTTAACTCTATGGCCTATGAAGCCGAGGCACGTGTAAGAGATCCAGTTTATGGTTGTGTTGGCGCCATATCCTTCCTCCAAAGACAAGTCGAGAGACTCCAAAAGGAGCTTGATGCAGCTAATGCTGACTTGATTCGCTTCGCCTGCAGCGACTCACTGCCCACCTTACCTCAGAGGCCGGTGGACTTGATTGTCAGCACAAATGACAACATTGGGAATATTAATGAATTAATTGGAATATCAAGTGGAGATAGTACTGCAAGTCTTTGTTATCAAACACCGTGTACAAGTTTCTCCTTTCCTTCAGCTACTGCTTATCCAATTCCATGGGATTCTAATACTTTCGACAACAATACTTCTAGTGGAGATGTCAATCAGGTTGGAGGCGGGGGTGCAGGAAAAGGACTTTAGCTTGGTTTGCTATTTTTTTTTATTTTTTGCTTTAAACCAGAGAATTAGGGTTTTTTTGCCTCTAGAGATCTGTGGCGATAATATTGTATGTTTATGTATAAAAGTATTTAAACAATAAATATATAGATATTACATTGATAGCTATATCTACTATTAATTAGTACTTTACATTTTTTCATTAGTTGTAACTTCTATAGCTAGGTATTTATTTAGGTCTCACATGGAGTACTCTTCTATAAATGTCTATAGACCCCCAAAGTCTTGGACTGTAATTTAATCTCTGGAATATGTAGAGGGACCCCGAGAAAAATAAAATTTACAGATTTTCATTAAAATTGTAGAGTATGATATAAGTATGTATTTTTACGAAGTACATCTGTTAAGAAAAGTTAAGTGTCCTTAAAATATAAGTAACAATTCTCTCGTAATTATTTATTTATGATCGCATAATTATAAGTTGCCGATTATATGTGAAATACCAATAAATATATAGCTATTACACTAATATATCTAAATGTCAAAAAAACTTAGAAAACTCTACTACAAGTGAATGACCAAAACTTTTTAAATTTGAACTACTGATTATTTATATATATATACTACCCTATAACCTACGTGATGCACGGGCTGATTATAATATTTGTAATTTTATTATTTTGTTATTTCGTAAAACTAAATTATAAAAATAATGGTTATATATTATTGAAATTGATAAAATTAAAATATTTACGTATTATTTTTTATGTATTATATATTATTGAAGGATTCAAAATTTCAATAGTTAAAATTTTAAAAAATCTTTTCTTCTTCTGCAATCTATATGGCGGGTGTAGGGTTTATACGAAAGTAGGAGTTTTAAATATAAGTGTATACAGATGATTTGCTATTGTTTTTAATTTTTCCTTGATTTAATAAATATTTATTATATTATAATTTGAATTAATAAAATTAATTTTGAAAGTGTTTGATTTCTACCAAGAAAGAAGTTGAGTGCTCTTAGATATCAAGCTGAATTATAATTCATAGAGTTTGTAGTTATATGAGATACATGATTTATTTATTTTGATTAAATAATATTTGTTTAAATTTTTTTTGGAAGGTGTTAACATATTTTTTAGGAAGGTGGTAACCAACCGACCAAACGAAACCATGTTTCGCTTATAAACTACACCTCCCACACACAACTACACATAATTCCCTCCATTTTTAATTAAATTTTTCCCGTCAATTAGTGAACTCTTTTTAAAATCTAATTTCACTATATTTTTCTACATCATCCCACAATCAGTATGAATACCATATTTGATATGTTTCGACGATAAATCACTAATTATGTCTACGAGAATCACTAAAAATACTGGTTCTGGAATTATGTATGATTTCAGTTTATTGATTCATGTAAGTTTATATACTAATTTGTCGTCGAAATATAGCAAATATGCTATGTAAATCGATGAGTGGAAGATGAATAAAAATACGGTGAAATTATTTTTTTAAAAAGTTAACCAATTAACGGGAAAAATAAAATTAAAAATGAAGGGGAAAGTGATTAAATATGTGGGTCTCATTGGTTTGTAGTTTATATTTTAATATTAATTTGTATTTGATCATTTACCTATATATATAACTTATGACATTATGACTCAACTATGAGCCATATTTAACCGCGGTTAGGATTACTTACTCTAATTGAATAATGAAATCTCATAATTTCAAGAGTAAGTGGCAGAAAATATTACAATTCAGCATAATGATTCTTGCTATCAGTGAATAACGCAACCAAATCTTGCGTTTATATCTCTTTTGAATAAACCCATATGAATAAACCCATATTTTCTCACTAGGCTTTGCAGCTAGGCCTACAATTTTTTTTTAAGTAATGCAATATATATGCCCATGCGTCCATTATATACATGGGTTGAAGTGAGAGAAAGCATTAAAACTCTGCGTTTAATGGTTAAACGCATTCTGAACAAGCTTTTTTAGAATTAATTTTTAATTTTTTTTCTTAAAATAAATATTTTAAAATTAATGAAAATGCAAGACACTTCAACAAATCAGACAATTTACGACATTTTTTAACTGAAATCGTCGTAATTGAGACATTTACGATGAAAAAATTTCGTCATTTTTGCTCGATTAGTAATTTCAAATTTTCGTCACAAAATAAAATTTTATCGCAAGTTAGTAATCTGGGGCCCACATTTTCAATAAAATAATAAATGAACTTAGAACGAAAAATATTGTCGTAAGTTATGAACTTACGACAGAAGTTATTGTCGTATGTTAGGTATTTACGACGGAGATATCGTCGAATGTTTTCTTATGGGATCCACCTTTGATAAAATAATAAATTATATTTTTTTAAATCTGTATAAAAATATGTTTTTGAGTGATAGAAATAACTATATTTTAGCTCCTTTATGTGAGATTTGAGACTTTTCTCCCCAAATTGTATTATTAAGAACCATTAGCCAATAACATTTGAGCTAAATAAGCATCTCGATCTCAAGATAAGAGTTTTAGCTTAAATAAGCATGTACCTCAATAGTTTACCACTTACTCCCCCGGTTAAATTTAATGCTAACCAAGCCAATATTTACTAACAAACAAATGAATCTGTAGATGTTTTGTTGCGGCCGATTGAGGTTTCGGGTGTTATATATGGCATTTCTAACCCATATTATTTTGGTGTAATTTTTACACCAAGTGAGTATAAAAATTATATTATTTTTAAATTCAACTGCAATCCATTAATAATAAATTTTACACCATTGTTATATTACATAGTTTATTTTAATATTACAGTATAAAAATAAAGTTAAAAATAATAAAGTAGTGGGATATAAATGAAACAAATTTATTTTAAGTAAAGAAGTATAAGGACAATATGGGAATATACAAAAATTCTAAATATTTATTGTGACATGAAATTTGGTATAATTTTTGGTGTGACACCGAAATGGTGTAACTTTAAAATTGAGTTGAAGAAAAGTTTTAGACCAAATTGGTATAAAAGTGCATTTTTAGAGTTGAGTTGGAAATGGTTTAGTCACAATAACATTTTATATGCATCTCTATACGAATAATATAGCTCTATATATATGGGTGTCTTCCCCAACCAAAATTGGTTGGAAGAGATTTGTGAGCCAATAAATTAAAGCCGTTAAAGTTGAAAAGGAATGATTCATTGCGGAAGTAAGAAATTATATTTGTGCTCTTACATAGTAGGAAAAATCTATAAAATTTGAAGTATCTGAAAAACAGGGGACCTTCCGCAATAATTCATTGCGGAAGGGAAATTAAATAATTAAAAAAAAAGAAAAAAATATTTTTTAAAAATTCCAGAAAAAAAATTAATTTTTAAAAATTCCAGAAAAAATGTCAAATATCAGAAATTTTGAGAAAATAATTACTGTAATTTTTTTACCTAATTACCTCAATTTTCAATTTTTATGAATTTTTTAAGTGCTAAAATTCTGAAAAATTTGAAGCACGCCAAAAAATAGGGGAAATTCAGAAAAAGTGGGGACCTTTCGCATTAATGAATCATTGCGGAAGGTGATGTGATTTCCGCAATGAATCATTGCGGAAGGAGTATTAATGACTTCAACCAACCAACACGTCACAGACGCACGAAATTTAAAAAACTTCCTGACCTTCCACAAAGAATCATTGTGGGGGCTTCCGCATTGATTTATTGCGGAAGTACCAAATTTTTTATAAAAAAATTCAATATTTTTTTTGTAGTAAATAATTTTTTTAATTTTTTAAAAATTTAACCATAAATTTAATAGGACTTGTTACTATTACTAGAATTTTTGATATATTTTTTTTAAACATAAATATTTTTTACATTACCTTTTATTACGGTAAAATAAGTACACTAATAAATAAAAAAAAATATTTAACAAATGTAATTTTAATTTTAGAATACTTTGTTTATGATATAAGGTCCGATTAGAATTTGTTTTTATACAATTCCGTATTACAAATATTTTAACACTTGATAACCACAAATGATGTACTTTGAGTATAGATTCTATCGAAAATAGAAAATTTCGGAAGTTTGTCATTTTTCTTTGGAATAGAAAATTTTGTACATTAAAATTCAAAACCCATAAATATATTATCAAATATAATAGATAGGCTATTTCGGAAGTAGATTTATTATGTTCACATTTATATCTTTATAAAATTATTTTTATATAATTCGTAGAATTTTTTTTCTTAATAATAAAATTATATTTTTTATTAAATAATACTCGTTTCAGTAATACTACTATTAGATAATTTGGAAAAACGTATATCCCAGACGGTTTTTGATTTATAAACTCATCATAAACTTATGGTCTAATGAGATCACGAGTTTATGAATCAAAAATCATCATGTGTATGAATTAAAAATGATCCCGGATTCGTGTTTTTTGAAATAGTCTAAAAATGTCTAGGATATATATATATTATAATTTTATTATTTCATAATACATAATTTTACAAAATTTATCGAATAATAAATTTTATTTTAATTAAAATATTTAATATTAATAACATAATTAGAACATAATGCAAGTATGTTATCCTTGTATTTATTTAATAAAAAAATTATGTAAAAGCCTTCCGTAATGAATTGGTTTGAATGACCCAGATTAGTTGATTTCAGAGCCACCACCTGAGTCAATCATGAAGGTGGAACTTTTACCGATATATATTTATTTATAATTAATGCTGTTATCAGCTTTTGAGCTAGTCCAGCTTCCTTTGTGAATCACACACCCAATATCATCTACATCCAAACTCCACATCCAAAACAGTGAGCAACAGTTTTACCTCCCAAGAAATTCAGAAACTATTGAAATAGAAGGTGTCTCATAAAATTAAAGGTTTGAAAATGAAAGTTGTCCTGCCTGTCTCTCATGAATAGACCTTTTCTTACTATTACAAAGTTTTCCCATCTGATGAACAAATTGTGTAGTAATATACTATAAAGATATGCATATTATTTCGTACATAATTTTATGTATACAACTGTAGATTTCGGGTTGTTTACCAAATTTTATATGGATGCAGAATGAAATGCTCGTCTTTTATTTGTTTAATCAAGGACATTTTGTCCGGTTCATATTATATAACTGAGGCACCACCAGGGGGCTACAGCTTACGGACGTACTTAATTAGGGTTTGGATATATTAGGGCAAATCCAACCCTAATCCAAAAATCCAAATTTTTTTTTTTTTTTTTTTTTTTTTTTATCGTAGATAACCCGCAGCCGCTACCCTTCGGGTGCGCACTGGGTAAACCCTACGGGCTCACGCAATAGCCTGCAAACCACGTGAACCAAGGTAAACCGCATTTAAGCGACAGGCTCTGACTCAGGAGGCATAATCATAAATTCTCCTCCCGTGGGATTCGAACCTATGACCAAGAGAACAATTTTCCTCTCTTTAACCAACTGAGCCAACCCTTGCGGGCTTAAATGTTGTTGAGAATCGAACCTAAAAAATTTAGGGGTAGATTACTTGAAATTACATTCCAAGAGTGATTCAAATTTGGATTAGTGAACATCACTAATCCAAATTTGGATCAATAGATTTAACTAGAGATTTTTGCTCGCGCTACGCGTTCTAAATATATTTAATTTTTTAAAAAATATTAAATAATATAAAGAGAAATGTTTACGTAACTTTTCAGTTAATGAAAAAAAATGTATGCGGATATACTTTTTCGCGTATGTTAGAAAAATATATGTTGTGTTGTCATAATTTTTGTTTTAAAACATAATTAACTAATTTTAATTTTTGTTTGTAATAAAATCAACGCATGTTTCACATTTTTTCATATGATATAGATTAATTTTAAGGTATATTATAATTTTATTAAGAAAATGATTTAAGAATAATTTATTTAATTAATAAAAAATAAAATAATCTCAACATGTGTTTTTAAATTTGTGTTGATTAATTTATAAAATGTGATAATATTAATTTATAAGCATATAAAGATTCAAATTAAAATATATTTTGTTCTTATATTATTTTAATGATAAAACGTAAAATTTAATTTAATAATCTTTACAAAGTTTCAATAGCATGTATATTGTAATATTTAATTTAAAAGAATTTAGATTTATATTTTAAGATTAGGTAATTCATACCCAACATATCTTTAACAAAGTGTTGGATTTAGGCACAATACTGTTAACGGCAAACAAAACATAGAACGTGATAATTATTAATTTATAAAATGTGATAATTATTAATTTATAAGCATATAAGGATTAAAATTAAAATATATTTTCTTCTGATATTATTCTAATGATAAAACGTAAAATTTAATTTAATAATCTTTACAAAATTTCAATAGTATGTATATTGTAATATTTAATTTAAAAGAATTTAAATTTATAAAGATTAGGTAATTCATACCCAGCATATATTTAACAAAGTGTTGGATTTAGTCACAATACCATTAACGACAAACAAAATAAAGAACAGAGCTCTGCCGAGGGAGAATCGATGGCTACTACTTCAAATTATGGAAACCAACTCTCTCAATCAGAAGATTATGAACAATATATGGAGGTTAGTATCCCCATCTATCCATGTTTTAGTTGTTGTCAATTGGTTGTACAGTTCATGGCTAATAGTTTGTTTAAGACTTTAATTTTCATTAAAATATCAATTTTCAGTATATGTAATTCTCCATTTGTATGTATAAGAGTAACCGATACTACACTTTACTTAGCCTAGTTTTGTATGTATTGTGTCCGTCACTAGTCCGCGTGCGAGATAGAGTTCGTATTGATGTTGATTGCATGTTTTCGTTCGGAGTCATATATACAGTGATTTGATTTCAAATTGATATAATTAGTTCACCGCTGGATGCCTATACTTCCGTATAGCAGATTGATAAGATTTTCAAAAGTAGATTATTCACGAATTTTTGAAAATTTCTTCATGAACTGTTTTGGATTGAGTTTTAAATTTGAATGTTCAGGAACCTAAGAGAAAGCACGACTCATGGAATGTTGACTGGGATATGGGTAAATATGTCAGACAATGTTTTTCATTGCTTGTTGGATGCTTATTTAAAAACTTAGGTATACATGATTGATAAATGTTAAATGTAGGTAGAGGACGAAAACCGTTAGGCAGTTTTGTTTCTGCAAATGTGGAGAAAGATGAGGATGGAGCATTTGAAAGTTTTTAACTGATTGTATTTGAACGTTATTAAGAAGTTGAATTTATATTGTACCTCACTGCATTATCTATCCAAAATTGCAGAGGGTTCCGTTTAGTTTTATTGATAAATTCAAGAGTAAACTTCATTCCCGATTACACCTAAAGTGCAAGACAATTGTTTGGAATGCGGAATTTGATAAGTATCGAAAAAAAATCTGCGGCCTTTAAGAATTTATGAGATTTTATGATTTAAAGATGTATTCTATTGTTGTTTTTGATTATTATGGGTATGGCAACTTTACAGTCCAGTGTTTCAACCATATGGCTGTTTCGATTACACATCCATCAGTTGAGCCAATATTTTTCTTCAATAAAGAGAACTATAACAATTAGATAATGGATGAGTTTATATATTGTCGTAATCATGATGTTACTGAGAGGTACCTTGCTTGTATTCACTACAATGATGTAAGACTTGATTGTGAACAATCCTTGATGGTGATCAGACAATACTCAAGTATGGAGGACTTGGATAATATGGTAACAACTCTCTCTATCTATACATTTATTATTTACCTCATATGTATAAACATTTGGTTTACTTATCTTAAATCTAATATTCATTGTGCTCAATTGAACATGAACTGCCTACTCATTTGGAAAATTTGTATAAGCGATGGAAAAGATTGTCCAAGATCTGTTTGAAGCATGGCTGCAGAAAATGGGATGTACTCATCCATTGGGTTGGAGAAAAGTGTTGGTTTGGGAAAGGATGGTCTGGAGTTTTGAAGGAGTTGGATATCTGTGCAAGTGATGTAATAGCTATGAATATGGCTCATGAGCTACCAGAGATTGTTCTACTTTTTATTTTTAATGAGAAAGAAGTGGAAGCTGAGAAAAAAGAAGGTATCTCATAATTCTTTTGATTTTGCTATGAGGGTGCAACACTTTATTTGAAACATCAGTTTTTTAATATCTAGAAGATTCAAATATATTTAGTAATAAATTTAATTTTGATAATTAACGAACAGGGGATTGAAATGGAAGAAGATCGTTTTATAAGATTTTTTTAGGCTCCTTTGAAGCTTGGATATATTGTGAGTAACCTATTATTTTTTTACCCATATTCTTGTATGTTATTAGTAAATGATCAATAATTCTTTTATGTTTTAACATTGCAACAGACAATCCCAAGGTTTTTAGGCCAGGAGACTGAAAAGCATCTCATTGGTGTTGAACATATTATAATCAATGGGATTCTATGGGATGTGAGATACGATGCTAAATTAAGAATACTTTATGGGCTAAAACAACTGATTAAGTATTTTGGTCTTGTGGAGAATGATATGATATTATTTAGTTTCGGTGGGTATGGTGAGTTTTGTGGAAGGATTTTTATTTGTGAAGGAAAGGAAATTACACATTCCACAACAGAAAGTAATCGGAGGAGAAGGCCTAGTGGCAATTTTTTCTTTTTGAAGATAATGTTACAGATTCACATCCTGGAATTGGTATGCCATATGTTTTGTTTCCTTATTTACTTTGCAGGGTCCTTTTACATAGGCAGTGGTCTTGAATTTAACATTGTCTTATATCAGTACTTAGAACAAAATGTTGAAATTGTGGATGTGTCAACTGAGATGGAGGTGGAAGGATATGATAACCCTGCACAGGAAAATGCTGGAATACAGAATATGGAGTTGATGGAAAAAATCCACATGATGCGCAAGTTGGAATGAATCTCCAGTTTTCTAAATTATTGGTCAGAAGTCTCTTGAACTCTAAATGTCATGGAGCGGTAAATAATAATATATAAGAGTATAATATAACTATTTCGAATACCTTGTTATTTTATGTTCAGGAACAGACTGATCAAATTATGCTAACATGTTCAACTATTGTGCAGCACATTCCTAGAACTATAAGATTCGGAGATTAAATGTGGAAAAGCGGAGACATGGTGAAGTTCAGAACTGGCCAAGGAGTTTGGGACATAAAATTAGTGCTAAACGGGACAGTTTCCAGATTTTCGCGTGGATGGAGCAAATTTGTCAAAGATCTTAACTTAAAGGAAGATGACAATCTGCGCTTCACATTACAGCAAGACAGTGTTGTTCCAACTTTTAACATTGAAGTCAATCCTCCCAAATAGTAATTAAGAATGAATGGGAATTCTGGAAATAATTTGCAAAATTTCATTACTGTCAATAATTTGCATTTTATGGGAATTCTGGAAAAAAAAGTTAAGAGTGATAAGGCTTTAGTTATCTCGAAGAAAATCAAAAAAGGGTGGAAATGGTTATTTAATTATACTCACCATTACAATGGACGAGTATGGGTTGGATGGAATCCTGATGTCTGGGATATTTCATTGCATTCTATGACCAGCCAGGTTATTACTTGCAATGCAGTTTTTTTGGAAAAGAACCTCTCTTTTCTAGTTTCTTTTGTGTATGCGCATAATGACGCGATTGATCGAGTTCCTCTTTGGAACTACTGCTTGAATCTGAGTTCTACCACCTCTCCTTGGTGCCTTCTTGGGGATTTTAACTGTGTGGTTAATCTTAGTGAAGTTTCTAGAGGTAGGGAGCACTTTACCCCGACCATACAAGTTTTTCAGGACTATCTTGCCAGTTGTGGTTTGGGCAGGGTTCGGACTGTGGGAGACAATTTCACATGGACTAATAAACGTCTCGCTAATCCCGTGTTTAAATGTTTAGACAGAATGGTGGCGAATGGGGTTTGGTTTAATCTTTTTACTGAAGGGAATGTTTTTGTTAAGCCTCGCAGTCTTATGGACCACAATGCACTTCTTTTCGAAGAACCAATACAGCTTCAAAAAATTGGAAAACCTTTCCAGTTTTTTAATTACATGATTGATGTCCCAGGGTTTCAGGATTCTGTTGAAAAAGCTTGGTCTCTGTCTTGCTCGGGGTCATGTTATGCTAAATTTGCTCACAAGCTTAAGGAATTAAAGGTTTTACTTCGTCAACTAAACAAGGCTCATGACAACGTCTCTTCTAATATGTTAGTGACTCAAGCTAACCTTGAACAACTCCAAGTGAATATGCTTAATAACCAAGACTCTTCCCTTCTTTCTGAGGAAAAGAATTTGATTAATATTCTGAATTTAGCTCTGGCTGAGGAAGAATCTTTGTACTTGCAAAAATCTAGGGTTAGATGGATGGGCCTTGGCGATGGAAACAACTCCTTCTTTCATCAACAATGCAAAGCTCATTGGAACCGAAATAAAATTTTGGTGCTTGAAAATGATTCTGGGAATATGGTGCATGGCCAATATCTTTGTGCTAATGTAGCTGTTCAATACTTCCAAACTTTGCTTGGGTCTGAAGTCACTCACTCTCCCATTGACCTAGACGCTGTTGACAGTCAGGTTTTAACAGATTCTCAAGCCACTACTCTCAGTGCTGCTGTTAGTGATGTTCTTATTTACAACACCTTGAAGAAAATGAAGAAGAACAAATCTCCTGGACCAGATGGGGTTAATGTCAATTTTTTTCTCGCAACTTAGAGCACTACTGGTACAGATTTCTGTAACTCAGTCAAGTCCTTTTTTGCCACAGGGTTTCTTCCTTCGGGTATAAACTCCACTCTCATTGCCTTGATCCCTAAAGTTGACTCACCTACTAGAATGGATGACTTTCGTCCCATTTCACTTTGTACGGTCATGTATAAATGCATAGCCAAGATCATCGCATCCAGACTCAAATTGATTATGCCCACAGTGATAGATATTGCCCAATCTGCCTTTATACCTGGGAGATCCATTTCAGACAATATTCTGCTAGCACAGGAATTGTTTAGAGGTTATGGGAGGGATACTGGGACTTCTAAGTGTGCCCTAAAAATTGATCTTCATAAGGCTTTCGACTCCTTGCATTGGGACTTCATTTTAGTTGTCTTCGTGCGGTTTAAATTTCTCGTCATTGTGATTAAGTTGCTGAAAGCATGCTTATTTACAACCAAATTCTCTATTAAATTAAATGGGATCATTCATGGCTATTTCAAAGGGACGAAGGGTATTCGACAAGGCGACCCTTTATCACCCTACATTTTTGCTTTGTGCATGCAAGTTTTATCTGGGTTGCTCAACAAGGTTCCTCCAGGGTTTCGTTATCACTGGCGTTGCAGAGAGATGAGATTAACCCATCTGTTTTTCGCAGACGGCATTCTCTTTTTCAGTCATGGCTCTCAAGTCTGTAATGCACATCATGGACTCCATAGCAAGTTTCTCTACTTGGAGTGGTCTAGTCCCGAGCATCCATAAGAGTAACAGCTACTTGTGCAACTGTGATAGCAGTTTTACTACTTGGTTTTGATACTTTGTTAATTCCGCGAGGTACCTTACCAGTTTGGTTTCTTGGAGTTCCGTTGATTACCTCCCAGCTCTATATCAACGACTGCATGCCTCTTATCAACAAAATAACGAGTAAACTGAACTCATGGACTACGTTACTTCTATCTTTGGTTGGGAGAACTCTTCTTCTCAAGTCAGTTATCTGTGCTATAGAGGCGTTTTTGTGTAATCACTTTCTTCTTCCAGCTACGTTTCATACAAATATTCAATCTCTTCTCACAAGGTTCTTATGGCGGGGTAATATAAATCAAAAAGATGGTGCAAAGCTTTCCTGGCAAACTGTGTGCCTTCCCAGAGAGGAAGGAGGTCTTGGTTTAAGGAACATGCTCGAATGGAATAAGTCCCAAATCATCTGTCATTTGTTAAAGGTAATAACCAAATCCAACACCCTATGGGCCTCCTGGGTGAACAAAACGGTGCTCAAAGGTAAAAATTTCTGGACTACAAAAATTCCTTCAGATTGTTCTTGGATATGGAAAAAACTGTTAAAGCTGCATCCTTTGGCTATGCGCTTTGTGTCGTTTAAAATTGGAAATGGCGAGTCTATCTCGATTTGGTTTTATCCTTGGTGGCAACACACATGTTTAGCATCTTCTGTGTTCTCCCCCATTATTTCTCAGAGTGGATTGCACCATAACGACAAACTCGACGCTATTATTTGCAATGGTGTGTGGTCTCTCCCAACAGCAAACTCTCGAAGCCATCACCTTGACCCTATGCTGGTACATTGGCTTTCAACCTTTGACCACCCAACTTTGCATGCAGGGCCTGACCTTCTTTTATGGAATGGCATTGATGCTTCAAAAGTCAAACCTTGGCATATTTGGGATTCTATCCGGTCAGATTTGGTTCTGTGGTACAAGGGAGTTTGGCATAAACTTCGGGTAAATCGGTATGCTCACCACCTTTGGGTTACATGTCATGGCAGACTCCACACTCTAGCTCGTCTTCATAGATTCGGTCTAGTGGTTTCTCAGCAGTGCTTCCTGTGTATTTGTGGTCGAGAAACAGACTCCCATCTCTTCCTGCATTGCTCGTATAGCAGATGGGTTCTTCGCAGCCTTATGTCCCCTTTTGATATCGCCATTCAAGGAGAGACTTGGAACAGTTTCATTGCCTTTCTTATAGATCTCCCGGATAAAACTAAGAGCTTATTAGCAGTGTGTTGTGCTCAAATTTTCTGCTACCATATTTAGCGTGAGCGTAATGCTAGAGCTCATGACTCGGGAATCCTTGGACCTAGGAAGATTTTTAATGAAATCAGGAAGGACTTTGTTGCTAGACTTCAAAGCTCGGCTTGGTTTTCTAAAATGTTAGAAAGTAGACCAGATTTTATTCACTGTACTAGCTTGTAGTAGGGTTTCTTTGTTTTGTTGCTTTCTATCTCCAATCTTTTTGTTTAGATTGGTTATAGATAGTCTCTCTATGGCCTGTCATAGAGCATAGGGTAGATCCCTTCTGTTTCCCTTTATTTGTTGATATATACATAATTTAGCAAAAAAATAAATAAATTATCCTCCATATATTTCTTAGAATCTGAACCTGCTACTTAACCGTATCAATGTAGTTTGGAGACTGAATTTTGATATTGTGATACTGTTGGAATACTCTTTATATCAATTTCAACGTGTTCCATGTGCTTATGCTTTAAATTACATTGAATTATATTGTAATTTTGTATTTTCATATGCAACTTAAGTTTTTCAGGCTGGTGATGAAACCTTGAACCAAAATCCTTAATATTAAAACGGGAGTGCCGTTTTATTGTCAATAGTAGACTAATATATAGTTTTTATATATTTTCAAGTTGATGACTCATATGCACATGGTAAACTCTACCATTTTCCTTTGATACTTATCTATAAATTTGGTTTGCTCTCATAAACCTCTGTATGTTTGTAATGATTCGCATATTTTAAGGTACAAAGTTTTTTTTTAAAAATCATTTCCGGTTGAAATTCGATCTCAAGAGATTGTTACATCTTTTTTAAAATTTTCTTTAGTTGACACATATATTTTTTAGGTAAATCATAGTAGCCATAAAGTTAGAAAATTGAATTTAACGTTAAGTACATCACGAACATTGTCAAACTACAACATATGGATATTCTTTTTGCAAATGCATCAAATTTTTCTGTGAGAATATATGATTACTACATATAAAGTGAAAATTCATCCCTCTTAATGTTCTATCTAATTTGAAAAATGTATTGACAGACATGTTCAAGAAGTACAAAAATGTGATTAATGTTAAAACATCCACTCCAATTCATGATGTCATGCTACTAAAGATTAAAGCGGATAGTATTTAAATTTAATTTCCAAGATAAAATTGATCCAACCATAATAAATAATTGTCAAAAATAGTAGGATGTATATAATAGGATGCATATTCACATGTTAATTACATTCCTAACGCTGAAAAACTTTGATGCATACACTTAGCCGCATTCATAGGCTGATGCATGAGTAAGCAAGATAAATATCTTCTTTTGTTTAATGGATATAAGTCATTTAGCTGTCCAACTCTCCAAGCATATCTTCTTTTATTTAATCCAGATCCTCTCCTGTAAATCCCTAAAGTGTATCCGCACTTAAGTTATGATATTAGTTCTGATGCCTTAATTTCTGATAACTTCCTGTCTTCAGTAAGTTCTGATTTCCAGTTAAGTTCTGATATTCTGATAATAAGTTCTGATATTCTGAAAATAAGTTCTGAAACTAAATAAATCATATTAGACATGACATCACAAATCAGAACTTAACTGGAAATCAAAACTTACTGAAGACAGGAAGTTATTAGAACTTAAGGCGTCAGAACTTATATCAGAACTTAAGTGCGGATATACTTCAGGGATATCAGAACGTTGCATTCATAGGCTGATGCATGAGTAATCGAAAATAATGTAATGATCCTGATTCATATCCTCTTGCAGTAAAAGTGACGATCTCCAAACATGAGGAAAAGAATGAGTAAATGAATATGCACAGTATGCACCAACACATGTAAAATGGTTTTTTGTAAACCTTTTTAAAAGTATCTTCTCATAATGAGGACCTAATCAGCATATTCCTTAAGGACACATCAAAAATTAAGAGTAACATGACAGTTGAAAATAGGAAAAAATTCAAATTGTTAACTACCATTCGATTATTACTATTAGATATATTTGTGATGTCATGTCTAATAATGATTTGTGTTTAGTTTTTTCAGATCTTGACCAACAGGACAAATCAGGACTTAACTGGAAATCAGTACTTATACTGAAGTCAGAGCTTAAGATAACAGAACTTAAGTTATCAGAACTTAAGATATCAGAAGATATTCATCAGGAGATAATATCAGGACTTAAGAAGACTTTCAGATAAGGAAGGCGGCTGATTGAAAGGAAAGAAGATCAAGACTAAAATAAGAAGAGATATGCATGGAGAAGAATTCTATGAAGAATAGAAGACTTGGAGGAAAAGATAATTAATTGATATATTTTAGGATACAGAATCATATTCGATATCAATTAAAAGATTATCTTGTAACTGTGTGTCTATATAAACACAGCATATGGTTTATACTATATGTGTTATCATTATCAAGAATATTATTCATTGTAACCCTAGCAGCTCTCGTGATATTTGTTCATCACTGAGAGAGAACTGAGCTAATGTCTCATACCATGCTCATACCATGCTATGGTCATAGTAGATGAGTTTACCAGATACATGTCAAACAACTGGATAAGTTGCTCAAAGACTCTGTGAAGATCATAAGAAGTGATAATGGCACTAAATTCAAGAATATGATTATGAAAGAGTTCTGAAAAGACTATGGAATAAAGCAGGACTTCTCTGCTCCTGGAACTCCACAGCAAAATGGAGTTGTTGAAAGAAAGAACATAACTCTTATTGAAGCTGCAAGAACTATGCTTGATGAAGCAAAGTTACCAACCTACTTTTGGGCAGAAGGTGTGCAGAATGCTTGTTTTACTCAAAATGCGACACTTATCAACAAGCATGGAAAAACACCATATGAGATGGTGAAGAAAAAGAAGCCAAATCTGAAGTACTTTCATGTATTTGGATGCAAGTGTTTTGTTCTTAAGACTCATCCTGAACAACTATCCAAATTTGATCTAAAAGCTGATGAAGGAATTTTTGTTGGATATCCACTTTCCACAAAAGCCTTCAGAGTCTACAATTTAAGAACAAGGATTGTCATGGAATCTATCAATGTCTCTTCTAATGATAAGAAGATTACTGGACTTGAATATTTCAATGATCATGATCAGCTGAGATTTGAGAATGAAGTTTTAAATTCTGATTCAGTAAATTCTGATAGTCTAAATCCTGATACTACAAACTCTGATGGGTTAAACTCTGATGTTATTGAAATTGTGGTGACTATGCCAAAAGAAAATGCACATGTGCAGGGGGAGCATATTGAAGATCCAACCACATCTCAAGAAGCATCAGAACCTAGAACAGGCTCTTCAAGTTCTGATTCATCAAGTTCTGATGGGCCAAGTTCTTATAATTCTGGAAACTCAAATTGTGAAGAATCCAACTCAGAGAGCATAATTTCAGGGGGAGCATCAGAAAATGTTGATGGAGACAGCATGGATCATGGGGGAGCATCCAGTTCTAGAGATCACCTTCCATCTGTAAGGAAGTGGACTAAAGAACATACACCTGACTTGATTATTGGAGATCCTGAAGCAGGTATTAGAACTAGAACAACAACAACAACAACAACATCAATAAATGTCTCTATCATTCTTTCCTTTCTCAGGCTAAACCAAAGAAAGTGGAAGAAGCTCTTCAAGATGCTGATTGGGTACAAGCAATGCAGGAAGAGTTAAATGAATTTGAAAGAAATAAAGTCTGGACCCTAGTGCTAAGACCAAAGAACAGATCAGTTGTTGGTACAAAATGGGTGTTCAAAAACAAAACTGATAGTGATGGCACAATTACAAGGAATAAAGCAAGGCTGGTTGCAAAAGGATACTCTCAACAAGAGGGAATTGATTATGATGAAACATTTGCACCCGTTGCTAGATTGGAAGCCATAAGGATATTTTTGGCTTATGCTGCTCACAAAAAGTTTACAGTCTTTCAAATGGATGTAAAAAGTGCTTATCTTAATGGAGAATTGGAAGAAGAAGTATATGTTGGACAACCTCCAGGTTTTGTAGATTCAAAATTTCCTAATCATGTCTACAGACTTGATAAAGCACTTTATGGCCTTAAGCAAGCTCCAAGAGCATGGTATGAGTATGATGGGAGAACTTAGCTATTTTATGGGCCTTCAAGTCAAGCAGAATGAAGAAGGAACTTTTATTTGTCAATCTAAGTACACCAGAAATTTGTTGAAGAAATTTGGAATGCAAGATTGTTCAAGTGCATCCACTCCTATGGCCACTGCAACAAAATTGGATAAGGACACTGGTACATCAGTAGATATTACTGATTACAGAGGTATGATTGGCTCACTACTCTATCCTAACTGCAAGTAGACCTGATATTATGTTTGCTACCTGTCTTTGTGCAAGATTTCAAGCGGATCCAAGAGAACCTCACTTAACAGCTGTGAAAAGAATTTTCAAGTACCTTAAGGGTACAGCTGATCTAGGATTGTGGTATCCTAGGGAACCAGACTTTAAGCTAATAGGTTACTCAGATGCAGATTTTGCAGGGTGCAAAATTGACAAGAAAAGCACAAGTGGAAGCTGCCAATTTCTTGGAGGCAGATTAGTTTCTTGGTTTAGGAAGAAACAAAAGTCAATTTCCACATCAACTGCAGAAGCAGAGTATATTGCTGCAGGAAGTTGTTGTGCACAAATTCTTTGGATGAAGAATCAGTTACTGGATTATGGGTTAGAATTTTTTAAAATCCCTATTTACTGTGATAATCAAAGTGCTATTGCTATGACAGGTAATCCAGTTCAACACTCAATGACAAAGCATATCAGCATTAGGTATCACTTCATAAGGGAACATGTGATGGAAGGTACAGTGGAATTGCATTTTATTCCAACAGATCAACAACTAGCAGATATCTTCACAAAACCACTGTATGAAGCTACTTTTACAAGATTGGTAAATGAACTTGGAATGGTTTCAGGTTCTTTCTCTAAATCTGTTTAGTTTATGATCTGATACACCAGACTTTATGATCAGTATTTACAGATATTACTATCTTTATGTAATCTGTGCTTTAAATTGAAATTTTCCTAAGTGTTGATTGTTGTCTGATGTGAATTTCTAAACTCTAATAGTGATATAAATGTTTCCGTGACTATTCAATCCAATGAGGATAACTGTGCTAGATGCTGACCTAGTAGTCTCTAATATACTAGAGATCCCATGTTTGACGTAATTGTTTATGTGGAAATCTTTTAACACAAGCAAATTCTGATATTGAGCTTGGTTAGGTTTACTTTGTGTATCGTATTACTAAGTCACAAACTAGAATAGTGCTTCTTATCTGTTAAGTTCTGATGTGGTAAATCTGATGGATGTACTAATTGCTTATAAGCCTTACTTATCAAAAGAAAGAAAAGAAAAGAAATAAATATCAGGTACTCCTTTGAGATCTAGAGAAAAATATATGTGGAAGGGAAGACCCAAGTGCATTGCTGGTATTAAGTAATATGCATTAGAAAAGCAAAATAAAATTTTCTTGGTGACTTTTCACATTCTCTGATTACTGGAGAAATACTCTGATAATAGCATAAATTCTGATAGCAGTTGTGACTCACTTACACTGAGAAGCCACTGTGAAAAAGAATGTTAAAAGATGCATAAAATGAGCACAGAACAGTTGAGGTGGACTCATGCATGAACTCATTCTAAAGTAGACTTCAGACTAATGAATGATTTTGAGAAAAGTTCTTAGTTATGCCTTATTTCTAAGATGTACTGAAGTGAATCATACTTTATTCTTTGTCTGATATTTAGCTTAAAGCACACACACTCCATATGAATGATGAAAATTACTGTGGTGATACATGTTATTTTAGATGAACAGTTTAAGTATCAGTTGCATAAATTTTTGAGGACAAGTTCTGATGGAAGTTCTGATGATTAAGTTATGTTGAAACTATAACAGTATTTGTGTGAAGCATTACAGAAATAAACATTCACTTTTTGAGTAAAGGAGCCATATTCTGATGACCTTTAAATTCTGATAATAATCAAGTTCTGATGCTTACGTGGTAGTATTTATTTACTTGATTTATTTTTTGTCAATACTTGAACGGTTATATTTTATCAGAATATTGGTTTAAGTGAGATAAAGATAGTAATAATCATTTGTTTAGTGGGAACAGTTTTTTTTGAAAAACTGCATGTGCATAGTAATCATTACTTATTTCCCGTGCCCATTAACTTTTGTCTTAACTACTGCATGGCTGACAGGTGTAACGTCTGTTCCACTTCTCAATAACTGCTGTCAAGTGGAGTGTATAAGTAAAAGAGATAAAAGATTTTAAAATCTTTTATTACATTTCTTTCTATCCTCTCTCTCTTTTCTCTTAATCTCTCTCTGACGGTTTTCTATACAGACATTTTATCAAACACCTTTCAACCACTCTTATTTCTCACTCATTTTCAATGGCACCCAAGGATATAATCTTTAATGGAGCAAAGTTCGTCCCCAATAACTATGCTGCCATTCTCACTAAGAGTGAAGCTCCTTCAAAACTTCACTTTATTCAGGATTTCTTATCTCATAGTGAAATTGGGTTCGCTTTGACGCAACCATCCTATTTATCTGGAACTCAAGTTCTGACATTTTGGCGTACAGGACTTTATGATGATGGTGGTAAGAATGGGACTCCAAGCATCGTGTTTACAGCAAAAGAGGTTGAGTATGTTGTTACTCTGGCAACAGTTCTAAAAGCTCTGCACCTATCCGAAAACTGTCAATTCAGTTCTGCTGTGGAGGAGCCATTACTACAGCAAATGATGGCTAATCTTGGGTATGAACAGAGTTTGGCTAAGTTGGGTCAACTCAAACGCCCATATATTCGAAAGGAATGGAGCTTCTTCTTCCATTGCATCACGAAGACGTTTGTCAACAAGTGCTCAAATTTTGATGCCATTCATATTCTGACACAACAAATTGGGTATGCACTCCTAAACCAGTCTCATTTTGATTATGCAAAGACTGTGTTATGTTTTATAGGAGATAGGATGAAAGAGGACAGGAATGTAGTTTACTTTGCTAGGTTCTGTTAGTTAATTTACAGTTACTGTACATTAGATGAACCACAATTAGCAAGTGAACAGATTGAACCATTTAGATTAGCTAAGAGGGCTTTTACTGATCTTTTAACTGCTGACAACAAGAAGGGAGTTTTGAGACCCCTTAGAATTCCTTTATCAGTAAAGCAAGCCCTTGTAAATGCTGATGCTGCTACCTATTCATTGCTATATCCTGATGTCCAACCCACCAATACACAACAACCATCAGCACCTACTACTGTCACTCAACAAACACTCACATCAGAACATGCCAACCAACCATCAGCACATAGTCAAGTGAAGCCTTCTTCTTCTAGAGCTAAGAGGACTAAGACAATCCCTCAGTCACAGCAAAAAAGAAGGAAGATAATTTTAAGAGATGAGTCTGATGATGAGGTACAGGTTCAACCATCAGAACCTGTTGCTGAAGTAGCTGAGAAGGTCTCTTCTCAGAAAGCTCAAGAAACTGGGATTTCTAGGCCCCTAAAAAGGCTTAGAAAGCTAAACTCAGATGATGAAGCTCCCAGAGTCTCTCCATCAGCTAAGAGACTTAAAAAGCAAAGAGCAAGGAGGGCTGTAGAATCATAAATCTCTGAAGAATGAATGGAAGCAGCAGCTGAGGAAGGAGGTCAGGAATCCCTGATCTCAAAAGACCCAATTGTGATGGAATCTGTTAGATATATTTGATAATGTCATGACTAATATGATTTATGTTTAGTTTTCAGATCTTACTTAAACAGGACAAATCAGTACTTAACTGAAATTAGCACTTATACTGAAGTCAGAACTTAAGTTATCAGTACTTAAGGTTCAAGAGATATTTATCAGAAGATAATATCAGGACTTAAAGGAAACGTTCAGATAAGGAAGGCGGCTGATTGATTAAAGAGAAGATCAAGACAAACGTAAGAAGAGATATGCATGAAGAAAGAATTCTATGAAGAATAGAATACTTAGAAGAAAAGATATCTGATTGATATAGTTTAGGAAGCAGAATTATATTCTATATCAATTAGCAATTATCTTGTAACTGTGTAGTATATAAACACAAACATAGGGTTTACACTAGAAGTGTTATCATTATCGAGAATATTATTCTTTGTAACCCTAACAGCTCTCGTGATATTTGTTCATCACTGAGAGAGGACAGTTCCGTATTGTAACAGAGTTTATTGCTTTGAATAAAGTATGTTTTTCTGTTAATTGTGTTATTAGAATTCGATTTGACTGTGCTATACACTGTATTCAACCCCCTTCTACAGTGTGTGTGACCTAACAAGTGGTATCAGAGCCTATCTATTAACACACAAACAGTTTAAGATCCAAAAACAATCATGTCTGAAGTAGAAACTCCAACTAAGCCCACCAAAACTGAAGAACCTCCAAAGACACAAATTCATAGCCGATATGAGGCTATTAGAGTTCCCATATTGAAACCATCTGAATATCCCATATGGAAGGTGAGGATGACTATGTTTCTGGAAGCTACAGATCCAGAATATCTTGATAGAATCAAGGAAGGACCTCACAATCCAACAAAACTCGTTGTTGCAGTTGTAGGTGAAGCAGCAAAGTCTGTACCAAAGGAGAAGAGTGATTACACTATTGAAGATATCGCATCAATTGCTAAGGATGCTAAGGTACGACACTTACTGCATAGTGCCATTGATAATGTAATGTCAAACAGGGTAATAAACTGTAAAACTGCAAAGGAGATATGGGATGCCTTGGAAATAAGATGTCAGGGAACTGATATGATTAAGAAGAACATGAAGACAATACTCACTCAAGAGTATGAACACTTTGACTCAAAGGCTAATGAGTCATTGACTGATTTATATGATAGATTTGTCAAACTCTTGAATGATTTGTTACTAGTTGATAAGGAGTATGATCTTGAAGATTCAAACCTTAAATTCCTGTTAGCTCTTCCTGAAAGCTGGGATTTGAAGGCAACAACTATAAGAGACAACTATAATCTTGATGAAATGACTCTTGATGAAATCTATGGGATACTCAAGACTCCTGAACTTGAGATGGAACAAAGAAGCAAGAGGAAAGGAGGAAAGTCAAGAACAGTTGCTCTTAAGGCTGAAGAAGAATCTCCCAAGGCAGCCACCTCACGGAAAGGCAAGGGTAAAGCGTAATTCACAAAGTCTGATACTGAGTCATCAAGTTCTGATAGTGATGATGACTTAGAATCTGAAAGCTTGCCTGAGACGGATGCTGATGAAGAGATGATGAAGCTGTGTGCTCTTATTGTGAAAGTAATCACAAAGATTGCATACAGGAAGTTCAGGAAGGGAAAGAAGTTTTCCAGGAAAGGTGCAAGTTTTGATAAGAAGAATTTCAGAAAATCTGAAGGCAAAGGAGGAAAGTCTGACAGAGGAGATTACACAAATGTCAAATGCTACAACTGTGGTGAGAAAGGCCACATATCTCCTGATTGCAAGAAAGAGAAGAGTGACAAAGGCAAGGCTCTTGTCACAAAGAAGAAAAGCTGGACATACACCTCAGATTCTGAAAGTGAGAAGAACTATGCCTTGATGGCAAATGCTGATATGGCAAATGCTGAAAGCAGTACTGAAGCTGCTGAGTTAAAGGTACCTCAAACTACTTATGCCTTTCATACTGATGATATTAATGAGTTGAGAAGATATCTTAAAACCATGTTTATTAGCTATAGAGATCAAACCTTAACATGTGAAAGATTAACTTCTGAAAATCTTGCTTGTAAAAAGAGGAATGATTATTTAGAAAAAGAGTTAGTCATGTTCCATCAAACTCAGAAAGATAGAGATGATGATTTCTATGTTAGGGATGAAGTACTTAAAATGAATGAATCTCTAAAAACTGAATTAGAAAAGGAAAGAGAGATTATCAGGACTTGGACTAACTCTGGAAGAACAACTCAGAATTTGTTTAAGTAGTGGAAACTGGAAAGAGGGCTTAGGTTATGAAGATGATAAGAATGATAAAGGAACTGTAGATATTAAGCCTATAGTTATTAAACAAAAGCCAAAGTTAAAACCTGTTAAGTTTGTAGCTGTAAAGTCTGATACTGAGAAATCAGAAGTTAAAAAGGAATTAACTTCTGATAAACTAAAACAGGAAAAGACAACTGAAGTAAACGTAGGCTTAATGACAAAGAAGCAGCTTAAGCATAAGCTGAAAGATGTTAAGAATGCAAACAAGGTAAAATCACCTAGGAAAAACAGGAATGGAAATGAAGGTGTGAATAAAAGCAATGACTATAAGCCTGTTCCTGATGCTCGTAGAAAAATGTGTCATAATTGTGGAAGTTCTAACCATCTGGCTTCTTTTTGCAGGAAGAATAAGAACATAAACTCCTTACCTTCAAAGTCAGGGGTTAAGAGTCAGTCTGTTAGATATAAGCCACAAAATCCTTGTTTTCATTGTGGTAGTTTATGGCATTCCATTTATACTTGTAAGGAATATCATAGTCTGTACTATGATTATTATTGAATAAAACCTTCTTTAAAGAAAGTTAGCATTGTTCCTTCTAGTGTAAGTTCTGATTCAAAGTCTGATAGTTTAAATTCTGATAAGAAAAATGTTAACATAAACTTTGATGCTAAATCTGCTGTAAATGTTAACAAACTTAATAAGACCAAAGGATCCAAGCAAGTCTGGGTCCTTAAAACTAATCATTGATGGTCTTTGTGATTGCAGGGCAACAGGAAAAACATCCTAGTTCTGGACAATGGATGTTCAGGACATATGACTGGAAATAAAGCCCTGCTATCAGACTTTATGGAGAAGGCTGAACCAAGTGTTTCTTATGGAAATGGCAACATTGGAAAACATTGGGATATGGCAATATCAATCTTGGGAATGTCATCATTAAAGAAGTAGCTTTGGTCTCAGGACTTAAACACAATCTGCTTAGTGTTAGTCAAATCTGTGACAGAGGTTATCATGTGGATTTCTTTGAAGAACACTACAAAGTTATAAGTAAATCTACAGGCAAAGTTGTTCTGAAAGGATACAGGCGTGGTAACATTTATGAATCCAAGCTTTCAACAAGTACAGATGGTTCTGCAATCTGTCTGATGAGTAGAGCATCAATTGAAGAAAGCTGGAACTGGCACAAGAAACTCTCTCATTTAAATTTTAACAATATAAATGAACTAGTCAAGAAATATCTTGTGAGAGGACTGCCAAAGTCAGTATTTGCTCCTGATGGCCTTTGTGATTCTTGTCAGAAGGCTAAATAAAGGAAATATGCATTCAAGAGCAAGACTGAATCATCAATTCTTGAGCCTTATCACCTACTACATGTTGATCTATTTGGTCCAGTGAATGTCATGTCTATTGCAAAGAAGAAATATGCTATGGTCATAGTGGATGAGTTCACCAGATACACATGGGTGTATTTCTTGCACACAAAAAGTGAAACTACAACTATCTTGATTGATCATGTCAAGCAACTGGATAAATTAATTAAAGACTCTATGAAAATTATAAGAAGTGATAATGGCACTGAGTTCAAAAATTCTGCAATGGAAGAGTTCTGCAAAGACCAGGGAATCAAGCATGAATTTTCTGCTCCTGGAACTCCACAGCAAAATGGAGTTGTTGAAAGAAAGAATAGAACTCTTATTAAAGCTGCATGAACTATGCTTGATGAAGCAAAGCTTCCAACCTATTTCTGGGCCGAAGCTGTGCAGACTGCTTGTTTTACTCAAAATGCAACACTCATTAACAAGCATGGAAAGACACCATATGAGATGGTGAAGAAAAAGAAGCCAAATCTGAAGTATTTTCATGTATTTGGATGCAAGTGTTTTGTTCTTAAGACTCATCCTGAACAACTATCCAAATTTGATCTAAAAGCTGATGAAGGAATCTTTGTTGGATATCCACTTTCCACAAAAGCCTTCAGAGTCTATAACTTGAGAACAAGGGTGGTCTTGGAATCTATCAATCTTTCTTTTGATGATAAGAAAATTACTGGACTTGAAGATTTCAATGATCATGATCAGCTGAGATTTGAAAATGAAGACTTAAATTCTGATACTGAAAATCCTGACAGTCTAAATCCTGATACTACAAACTCTGATGGATTAAACTCTGATGTTATTGAAACAGTGGTGACTACGCCAAAGGAAGATGCACATGTGCAGGGGGAGCATACTGAAGAGACAACCACATCTCAAGAAGTATCAGAACATACAACTGTCTCTTCAAGTTCTGATTCATCAAGTTCTGATAAGCCAAGTTCTGATAATTCTGAAAATTTAAATACTGAAGGATCCAACTCAGAGAGCATAGTTTCAGGGGGAGCATCAGAAGATGTTGATGAAGATGGCATGGATCATGGGGGAGCATCCAGTTTTAGAGAAAACTTTCCATCTGCAAGGAAGTGGACTAAATCACATAAACCTGACTTAATAATTGGAAATCCTGATGCAGGTGTCAGAACTAGAACAGCTACTTCAAGTGAATGTCTTTACAATTCTTTTCTTTCTCATACTGAACCAAAGAAAGTGGAAGAAGCTCTTCAAGATGCTGATTGGGTGCAAGCAATGCAGGAAGAGTTGAATGAATTTGAAAGAAATAAAGTCTGGACCCTAGTGCCAAGACCAAAGAACAGATCTGTTGTTGGTACAAAGTGGGTATTCAGAAACAAAACTGATAGTAATGGCATAATTACAAGGAATAGAGCAAGGTTGGTTGCAAAAGGATATTCTCAACAGGAGGGAATTGATTATGATGAAACATTTACACCAGTTGCTGGATTGGAAGCCATACAGATATTTTTGGCTTATGCTGCTCACAAACAGTTTACTGTCTTTCAAATGGATGTGAAAAGTGCTTTTATCAATGGAGAATTGGAGGAGGAAGTATATGTTGAACAACCTCCAGGCTTTGTAGATACCAAATATCCAAATCATGTCTACAGGCTTGATAAAGCACTTTATGGCCTTAAGCAAGCTCCAAGAGCATGGTATGAGACTTTAGCTCAGTTTCTTCTGGAAAGTGGATTTAACAGAGGAACTATAGACAAAACACTGTTCTACCTCAACCATGGAAAGGACTTACTTCTGGTTCAGATATATGTTGATGATATCATCTTTGGTTCTACAAATGACAGACTTTGCAAGAAGTTTGCAAAACTGATGCAGTCAAGATATCAAATGAGTATGATGGGGAAACTTAGTTATTTTCTGGGCCTTCAAGTCAAGCAGAATGAAGAAGGCACTTTTATTTGTCAAACCAAGTACACCAGAAATTTGCTGAAGAAATTTGGAATGCAAGATTGTTCAAGTGCATCCACTCCCATGGCCACTGCAACAAAACTGGATAAGGATACTGGTAAATCAGTAGATATTACTGATTACAGAGGTATAATTGGCTCTTTACTCTATCTAACTGCTAGTAGACCTGATATCATGTATGCTACCTGTCTTTGTGCAAGATTTCAAGCAGATCCAAGAGAACCTCACTTAACAACTGTGAAAAGAATTTTCAAGTATCTTAAAAGAACAGCTGATCTGGGATTGTGGTATCCTAGAGAATCAGATTTTAAACTAATAAATTACTCAGATGCAGATTTTGCAGGTTACAAAATTGACAGGAAAAGCACAAGTGGAAGCTGCCAATTTTTTGGAGGCAGATTGGTTTCTTGGTTTAGCAAGAAACAAAAGTCATTTTCCACATCAACTGCAGAAGCAGAGTACATTGCTGCACGAAGCTGTTGTGCACAGATTCTTTGGATGAAGAATCAGTTATTGGATTATGGGTTAACATATTTTAAAATCCCTATTTACTGTGATAATCAAAGTGCTATTGCTATGACAGGTAATCCAGTTCAACGCTCAATGACAAAGCACATCAGCATTAGGTACCACTTCATAAGGGAACATGTGGATGAAGGTATAGTGGAATTGCACTTTGTTCCAACAGATCAATAACTAGCAGATATCTTCACAAAACCACTGTGTGAAGCTACTTTTACAAGATTGGTAAATGAACTTGGAATGGTTTCAGGTTCTTTCCTTAAATCTGCTTAGTTTTGTTCTGATGCATCAGACTTTATGATAAGTATTTACAGATATTACTCTCTTTGTGTATTCTGTGCCTAATTGAAAATTGCTTAAGTACTGATTGTTGTCTGATGTGAATTTCTAAAACTCTGATAGTGATATGAATGTTTCTGTGACTATTCAATCCTATGAGGATATCTGTGCTAGATACTGACCTAGTAGTCTTTAATATACTAAAGATCCCATGTTAGAAGTAATTATTTATGTGGAAATCTATTGACACAAGCAAATTCTGATATTGAGCTTAGTTAAGTTTACTTTGTCTATCTTATTACTAAGTCAAAAACTAGAGTAATGCTTCTCATCTGTTAAGATCTAATGTTAGTAAATCTGCTGAATGTACTAAGTGCTGATAAACCTCACTTATCGAAAGAAAAAGGAAAAGAACAAGGAATAAAAATCAGGTACTCCTTTGAGATCTAGAGTAAAAATGTGGAAGGGACGACCCAAGTGCATTGCTAGTATTAAGTAATATGCATTAGAAAAGCAAATAATTATTTTTCTTGGTGACTTTTCACACTCTATGATTACTGGAGAAATACTCTGATAATATCATAAATTCTGATAAGCAGTCGTGACTCACTTACACTGAGAAGCCACTGTAAAATGTAATTTCAAAAGATGCATAAAATAAGCACAAAATAGTTGAGGTGGACTCATGCATAAACTCATTCAATAGTAGGCTTCAGCATAATGATAGATTTTAAGTAAAGTTCTTAGTTATGCCTTATTTCTAAGATGTACTGAAGTGAATCGGACTTTACTCTTTGTCTGATATTAGCTTAAATGCACACACTTTCACTCCATATGAATGATGAAAATTACTATGGTGATCAATGTTGTTTTAGATGAACAGTTTATGTGTCAGATTGCATACATTCCGAGGACAAGTTATGATGGAAGTTCTGATGATTAAGTTCTGAAGAACCAAAATCAGAATTTGTGTGAAGAATTATAGAAATAGGCATCACTTTTAGAGTTAAGAAATCATGTTATGATGACTGTTAAGTTCTGATATAAGTCTAAGTGCTGATATTAAATTCTGATCCTTTACTTGACTCATTTGTGGTTAAAATCTGAAACAGTCTCATTTTACATCAGAATATGTTCGGGTGAGATATTAACAGTCACTACATTTAGGGTTAGTGGTACACGTCGATGCACAGTAATGTTTACTTGTTTCTTGTGCGCATTAAACCCTGTTTTACACTTCTAATGTCTGTTTTTATTCTCCTCAGTCTAGGGAGACGAGGTAGAATTATTTCTACCTGTCAGCATTAAATTTTACTACACCACCTGTGTCTCCTGTACATGAACCAGTATCTACTGCAGACCCAGGCACAAGTGCTGAAATTGATATTCACAACCTAGTTGTGCCTGAGGTTCTCTACTTAGAAGCTCCAATAACAATTAATCTATCAACAACACCTCTTACTGATGCTAATGAAACTCCAGAATTGTCTACAACACCTTCTCTGCATCTAGATGTTGATGATCAGAATATAGGTGAGCATCAGACTATGGATGTTGATCAGAACTTGGAAGCAGATCAGCACTTAGAGGATGATGTTGAAGCCTCAATAGCTTCTCATACTGTTCTTTTATCAGAAGATGCTGATTCTGTAAGTTCTGATGCTGCAAATGCTGATACTACTGGTGATGCTGCTATAAATGAAGATGCTACTGCAGCTGGTCCATCAGGACATGCACCTCAACAAACTGTTCACAAAAGTGAGATAGTCAAGAAGTTTGTTACATGGGAAGCACCAGTACCTTGGAGTGAAACTCCTAGAGGACATGAGTGGACTAAGGAGTGGAACACAGTTACCTTTGTTCCATCTGAAATAATTCTTGCTGAGCACTTAGCAAAAGCTGATGAGATGCTAATTAATGATGATTTCAAGACACAACTTTGAGTCACTGCATTGAGTACTAGACATCTGCAAGGTCTACATTCAACAACTCATGCAGAGGTACATAAAATTCAGGAAGAATTGCTCATGCAAGAAATGACTAAGAAAATTGACAAGAAAACTTTCTTCCAACCTACCTTTGACAGAGTTGCTTACATTGAGAAGACCCAAGAGAAGCAACAGTCTCAGATTGATGAAATTTTGAAAAATCAAGCTTCTCAGCAATCTCAACTCGATGAGATTCAATCCTCAGTGGAATTGCTTGTCTCTCTTCTTTTACCTGCTGATGCCAAAAAGGGGGAGAAGTTAATTAAGTCCAAATGCAAAACTGTTAAGACACTGAAGGGGAAGGATGATAAAAAAGATGACCAGGGAAATTCTGGAATGGGTAGAGGTCTTTCATCAAGAAGAGCTGAAGCTACAAGTCTTAGAACAAGTTCTGATACTGGAAAAAAAGTACTTCTGATACTGGTAAAAGAATAAGTTCTGATGAACTTTTGGATCTTGATGAAGAAATTTCAAGACAGTTATTTCTAAAGGAAAATCCAGGAATGGACTTTGAGAGTCTATTGGAAGAAGAAGCTAGACTTAAGTCAGAAAAACTTAACTCTAAATCTGAAGCTTTTGTTGGTAAAAAGAAACTTCCAAATGCCAAAGGCATTGTGATAAAAGAAAGGCCAAAGGAAGTAAGAGATAAATCTGGATTGGGTAGTGCTGATGAAAGAAGAGTACAAAACACAACTAATGATCCAACTTCCTTAAGTGAACCAGGTATTGGAGCAACTCCTGAAAGATTGAATCAACTAGAATCTGTACAGATGGTTTACCATACCTATTTGAAAGAACACATCTTGTTATACTTCATGACAGATGGTAAGGTTTACCATATAAGGGAAAATGCTATTCCACTGAAGTATTTTGAAGAACTGGAACATGTTTTATTTTTACTTCAAGTGAATGATAGAATAACAGAAAGTGCTGCAAACTATTTGAAGAGCCAGATTTAGAAACAGAAAAGACTTTATTCTGTAAAGTCTGACAGCACATATCTTCCAAAGTACAGAGATCACAAGGGTGATATTGTTGAGATGAAGCCTAACTCTGCTAAGATTATAACTACCTTTCTGGGTTACAAGGCTATAGAATTCAATCTTGAGTCTGACAAGGCATATTTGATCAGACTGGATCAGGATATAAGGAAAGCTAGAATTAATGATCTCAGGGCTGCTATCTTTCAAACTGGTGAAGATTCTGCAGAGCTTAAAGATGCTAAAAGGAGGATGATTGATGAACTCATATATGCTGAGAGATGTTTGTTAAAGAACTATCTCAGAACAACTCCTGACATCAGAGAGATCAGAAAGTGAAGCCAAGTCAAGATCTATAACTGCTCAAATTCTGATGTGAATACAGACTGAAGTTATTATCAGAAGTTAAAGTTGGTAAAGCTTTAAGGACTGTAAGTTGTAGTTATCTAGTCAAATTTCTCATGCATTTATACTTAATGTTTTTAACATCATCAAATATCTGTTAAACTTGTATATTATGCTAATTTACAAGTTGGGGGAGATTGTTAGATATATTTGTTAATGTCATGACTAATATGATTTATGTTTAGTTTTCAGATCTTACTTAAACAGGATAAATCAGTACTTAACTGAAATCAGCACTTATACTGAAGTCAGAACTTAAGTTATCAGTACTTAAGGTTCAGGAGATATTTATCAGAAGATAATCAAGACTTAAAGGAAACATTCAGATAAGAAAGGCGGTTGATTGATTAAAGGGAAGATCAAGACAAACGTAAGAAGAGATATGCATGAAGAAGGAATTCTATGAAGAATAGAATACTTGGAAGAAAAGATATCTGATTGATATATTTTAGGAAGCAGAATTATATTCCATATCGATTAGCAATTATCTTGTAACTGTGTAGTATATAAACACAAACATAGGGTTTACACTAGAAGTGTTATCATTATCGAGAATATTATTCTTTGTAACCCTAGCAGCTCTCGTGATATTTGTTCATAACTGAGAGAGGACGGTTCCGCATTGTAACAGAGTTTATTGCTTTAAATAAAGTATGTTTTTCTGTTACTTGTGTTATTAGAATTCGATTTGATTGTGCTATACACTGTATTCAACCCCCTTCTATAGTGTGTGTGACCTAACAAAATCTCTTCCCACTACTGAACCAGACTTTACTGAAGCTCACAAATCTCCTATTCAAGAGCCAGAGAATACTCAAGAACACATGCCTACACCTCCTGTGTCTCCTATTCATTCTCCAGTACATGCTGATCATCCAGGTACAAGTGCTGAAATAGATATTCACAACTTGAATGTGCCTGAGGTTCTGTACTTGGAAGCTCCAACCATTCCTCAGCAAACTCCACCAGCAACTCCACTGGTAGATGCTGATGTCCATGCAGATGACTCTTCTATTGCTTTACATACAATTATTCAATCACAAGATGCTGAACTGAAGATTCTGCAAGTTCTGTTACAGTAAATGCTGACAATGTTGGTGAAGCTGTTACAAATGAAAATGCTGATGCAGCTGGTCTTCAGGACATGCACCTCTACACACAGTTAATAAAGCTGATTTGATTAAAAAGTTTGTGAGAGAGGATGCACCAGTACCTTGGAGTAAAACCAACAGAGGAAGAGAATGGATCAAGGAGTGGAATAAAGTTGATTTTGTTCCTACTGCAAATATTCTTGCTGAGCACATGGCTAAAGCTGATGAGATGCTGATGAATGATGACTTCAAAGCACAGCTCAGAGTTACTGCATTCAGTACCAGAAACCTTCAAGTCAACACTCAATAACTCAAGCCAAGGTGGACAAAATTCAAGAAATACTGATTCAGCAAGACATGAACTTTAAACTGGATAAGAACAGATTTTTAAAGCCTACCTTTAACAGAGTTGAGGCTATTGATAAAGTTCAGGAGAAACAGCAAGCTCAGATTGCTGAAGTACTAAAGAATCAAGCTTCTCAACAAGTTCAACTAAATGAAATCCAATCTTTAGTGGAACTACTTCTTTCTCTCATACTACCTGATGATGCCAAAAAGAGGGAGAAGGTGGTTAAGTCCAAATGCTCTATTGATTTAGCACTGAAGAAAAAGGATGATGGAAATGATGAACAGGGAAACTCTGAAAAGGGTGGAGGTCATGGTCAAGGCAAAGACTCTTCATCTAGGAAAGCAAGAACTTCTACACAAAGATCAAGCTCTGATGCTGATAAAAGAATAAGTTCTGATAAACAAGTTCTGACTAAGCCTGATGTTCTAATACAAGGTGAAAGTCAAGAATCACAGAAGTTTATGCAGACACTGAAGCTCAAGGGGAAGGAAACAACAGTCTACTATCAAGACCCCAAGATACAGGAGCTGGATGAAGAAATTTCAAAAAGACTATTTCTCAAAGACAATCCAGAAATGGACTTTGAAAGTCTGAAGGAAGAAGTAGCCATACTTAAAGCAGAAAATGTCAAATCCAAGTATAAAGCTTCTATTACTGCAAAGAAACCTCCAAATCCTAAGGGCATTATGATTAAAGAGAAGACAAACTCTGAGGCAACTGAATCCATATCCAAAGCCAAATCACAAGTGGAGATAGATCCAAGGTTCAAGGGCAAAGCTAAAGTTGATGATTCTGTAAAAATCTATCTGCCAATCATGGATGAACAAGTAAATGCTGATGAAGATACTAGTCTGATTTTGAAGAAGAAGAAGAATATTCAAACAACCTCTGACAGAGCTCATGTTGTTCAAGATCAGGACTTAGTAAATTCTGATATTACAATGAAGCAAGCAACCTCTGACAGAGCTTAAGTTGTCTTGATATCAGAAGTTAAAGGAAAGGAAACCTCTGACATTGCTCATGTTAAACCTTCAAAAATTCTACTACCTGGGTTTACTAAAGCTCAACAATCTGCTCTACCAATGAAGACTTCAACAAATGTTTTTAAGGGTAGATTGCTTCAAGGCAAGGAAGCTAGAGATATAACAGAACTGGGTAATGCTGATGAGAGAAGAGTAAACAACTCTACCTTAGATCCTACATCTTAGTCTGAACCAGGAGTGGGAACAACTCCAGAAAGACTAAATCAATTGGAGTCTGTACAGATGGTTTACAATTCCAGGCTGAAAGAAGACATAATGCTTTATTTTATGATAGATGGAAGAGTATTCCAGATAAGTAAGGATGCAATTCGGTTGAAGTATTATGAAGAACTGAAACATGTGCTATTTCTACTTCAAGTGAAGAACAGATCAACAGATGGTGCTACCAGTTACTTAAAATCTGATATTCAAAGATAGAAGAAACTTTACTCTGTAAAGTCTGACAGACCATACTATTCTAAGTATAGAGCTCACAATGGTGAACTAGTTGAGATGAAGCCTAATACTGCCAAAATTACTACATTTTTGGGTATTAAGGGTGTTGAGTTTAATCTGGAGTCTGATAAAGCTTATCTGATCAGACTGGATCAGGAAATAAGGAAAACAAAGATTAATGATCTCAGGGCTGCTATCTTTTAGACAGGAGAAGATACAGCTGAACTTAAAGATGCAAAAAGGAGGATGATAAATGAACTTGAATATGCTGAGAGAACTCTTTTGAAGAACTATCTCAGAACAACTCCTGATATTCGAGAGATCATACACTGAAGCTAAGTAAAGGACTACAACTGTTAAATTTTGAAGTATATACATGCTAAAGCTGATATCAGACTTTAAGGATGGTAAAAGCTACAAGGACTGTGAGTTGTAGTTATCTAGTCAAATTCTCATATGTATTTGTACTTAATATTTTTGACATCATCAAATATCTATTGAACTTGTATATTATGCTAATATACAAGTTGGGGGAGATTGTTAGATATATTTGTGATGTCATGTCTAATAATGATTTGTGTTTAGTTTTTTCAGATCTTGACTAACAGGACAAATTAGGACTTAACTAGAAATCAGTACTTATACTGAAGTCAGAGCTTAAGATATCAGAACTTAAGTTATCAGAACTTAAGATATCAGAAGATATTCATTATGAGATAATATCAGGACTTAAGAAGACTTTCAGATAAGGAAGGCGGCTGATTGAAAGGAAAGAAGATCAAGACTAAAACAAGAAGAGATATGCATGGAGAAAAATTCTATGAAGAATAGAAAACTTGGAGGAAAAGATAACTAATTGATATATTTTAGGATATAGAATCATATTCGATATCAATTAGAAGATTATCATGTAACTGTGTGTCTATATAAACACTGCATAGGGTTTACACTATATGTGTTATCATTATCGAGAATATTATTCATTGTAACCCTAGCATCTCTCGTGATATTTATTCATCACTAAGAGTAAACAGTTCTATTGCAATATTGTTTTATTAATAAGATTATACTTTGTTACATACTTGTGTTCTTAATTCGATTTGATTGTACTATACACTGTATTCAACCCTATTCTACAGTGTGTGTGACCTAACAATTACAGATCATGGTAACTGTTAAATTTATCAGAAAAGAACTGCCAAAAACTACCAGCAATACTCATATGTATATATACCTTTGGGTGTTTTTAAAATTTAGATGTATATTACAGATTACAAAATGACTTCAAGAAGTGAGAAGAGAAAGAGATGGTCAGGCATAAAGAATGTAGCGGAGCAAGAGTTGCAAAATTTGGCTATAGCGTGCGTAGAATTCAATAATGAAATGGAAGAAACAAAGATTTTCTACTCAGATATGTATGCTACAATGGAAAATAGGCAATCTGAATTATTTTCTCGTTCTATTGGCCTTGAAGAATAATTCAAGTAGTATTCAAATGTTTATCTATTTTTATGATTTATATTGCTTTATATTACAAATTTAATGGACTCGGTTTCAATCTTTCATAGTCAAATAGAAAGTACTCTGAAAAATGGATCAAGGAAAAAACGTGGAGAGTCATCACAAAGTAGTACTGAAATTCCACATTCTTATATAGTGGATTCACGTAGATTCCTAGGTGATACGTCCACATCTCTACATGGTCATGAGAACAAATTCAAACAGAATACAGAAGAAATGGTAAGTGCATTTGAAAAGTTTGGTGATGGATGGACAGAACATCTTAATACTTTGAATGCTCGTGCTGATATGTTGAGTGAAGAAAGTGGAAAGCTTCGCATATTATTAGATGATTATACTCGAAATATATAAATAATATTGTAGTCGATATGCTGTGATGATGTATTCTACTTCCTCTACTTGGAGGATAGTAATAAAAGTTTTTATGTAATAATTACAAATATGATTGATTGTTTATGTTGGATTACTGTCATGTTGTGTTTACTGTAGATGTTTAAAAACATATATATACATTGAACAACAATTCAAAAATGCAGTTTATTTTATATACAAATATGTCTTCCTTACATGATAGACATATATCACATTAAAATACATTGAAAGAATTTTAAACTTGCACAACCTGACCATCAATTGGTGGTTCGGGATCATTAACTTCAAAGTCCTAAAATCTTGCTTGCTCTAGCCCTAAATTAAGAGAGCTTCTTAATTAAAAGCACCTTCTAAAGTTAGTTTTGAGGATAACTGTCAATTAAGTACCTTTTTAAGACACCTTTCAGGAAGAACCTAATCAACCTTTGTAACCTATAATATTAAACAATGCAGACATTGATAGCATTGTCATAATTTGACACATTTGTGAAAGATGTATTAACTCCAAAACTCAACTATAAGCTATGAATGCACAACACATCAAGAATCTTGTAATCAAAATAAGGTTATAGAAGATGGTGCATGTAGATTCATGGATTTAAATTCGAGTTACATATGAACAATTGAAGTTTACACAAATACATTACTTAAATTTAATAATTCATAGCATAAAGTAAAATCTTGAAAAGCATCAGTTGAAGAGTGCATTTGTGACATTTTGAGTTTCAAATATGCGCTATCTTCAAACCCTCTGGCCATAAGTCACCTTCTTCCTGATAGTTTCCTTGGACAACTTTAGTGCAAAGTGAATTCCACAAGTCTATCTCAAACGAAGGTCCATCTTCCAGGTGGAACGGTTTAGCACTCCTTGCATTTGGACATAATTTGTTTGCTGGTAGCAGAACATCATTTCCAGCAATGTTACCGTAAATGTCAGAGAGCAGAGTAATAATTTCTTTCACTCTTCCTCTCATGTCAGTATTGGTGACTATCATATACATTTCAGCAGTAGTACTATCTAATTCAGTTGGTCTAAATAATGCCTTAAAGAAAATGTAAGAAAATCTGGATGGGAAATATTTAGAAGATAGTACTGATAAAACCTCAAGATCAAAATCAATATTATTTCTCTACAACAGTCTGAGAGATGAGTTTAAAAAGCTTGCCTAATGAACATCGTGTCTAACACAATAAGAAACGAAGCCGTAGAACTGGTCACGTGTAACTTCCATCTGATGCTGATGAAAGTCATATAGCTTATCACAGTCAAGAGCTTCAAGGACATACTTGATATGTTTATTTGGTTGTTTACGCTCCCATACCAACAAAAGCTTCACGAACAACTGAAGCTTTCTGTCTGGAAAATGAGGTGAGAAAAAATAAGTATGATCAACTCCAGTGAAACATTAAAAATAGTTGGATCAGCCATTTGAGAAAGCTTTGCTGGAAAATGTAGTTAACCTGTTACTTTTGAGTTTAAGAGAAAGGGAATGCGTAAGGACTTTATTAACACTGATGATCTGCAGTTATTTTGGACAAAAGATTGTTATCTTTTCATCATCCTTTTATGTTTAATAAATTTTATTTGTCCCGAGGAATAAAATATAAATATATTGATTTTATGTACTTATTCCCAAAAACATATTTTGCTTATAAAAGATCGTATAAATCATTGAAGAAAATAAACTAAAAATAATCATATTATAAATTAATCTAAAGATGGAAGAAAGTAATTACATACAATATTTGTCTTTCAATATTTATTCTACAAATTACTTATTCCCGTAATATTAATATTGATCAATATTTTCGTAACAAAAATAAAATAAAATAATATTAAATCTTGGCGTCATCACAATTCAATTTCCACATTTAAATTTCACAGAACAAAAAATCTGAACTTATTTTTATGAACTGTCAACTAATTACATGACATAGTTATATAAATTTATTTATAAAAAAATCATCTTGAAGATTCTAATTATTTGTATCTTCTCTGGGAATTACATTTTTTTCAACATATATTTTGATTTAATCTAACTTTACCAAAAATATTTTTTAAATATTTTTGAAAAAAGATAAAATCTATGACTGCTTCAGTTTATCATGACAATATCTCCAAAAGCAGTTCTCCTTACACCTATTGCTAAAACTGTATTGGAAGACTCGCTATAGTTTGTAGAGCATTCATTACATCCATCATGCTGTTTTATTGTATCTAGACAGATAACCAATAACAAAAAGTGATACAACCAAGACATAGTTGATTGTCTTTGTACTACCCTAGGTAGTTAGAAAACTTTTATCTTTTAAGTTTACTGAATTTTTTTAGATTTCGTTTATGTATGAAATTCAAAATATACATTATATTTAATCATCAATTACTAACATTTAATTTTGATTTTTTCGTTCTCAAGATTTAACCAATTTAGAAAGAGTCTCTTACTTCTTGTGTTGTAACATATTTTTTTCTCAAGTTTTGAGAAGACAATGTGATTAAAGTTAGTTCAGTAAAACCGACTAATAGTATAATTTAATTGATAATTTGAAAAGACATAAAGTAAAGTCTATATATAGTTCAATATTTTGCATGAATTGTTTTAAAAATAAAAAAAATATAAATTCATCCTTATATAGAAATATAATATATTAATGTAATTTACAGAATGGGCCTTTTAATATAAGGAGAAAGAGAGAAGAAAAACAAAAGCAAACAAAAAAGCCCAAACAACACAAATAACGTTGACTTTCAGATTTTATAAACCCAAAACAAATTCAACATACCTGTCTTAAAAAAACCCATATAACGCAAACTGCCGTTACTTTGGGATTCTCAACTTCCATTAAGCAAGAAGTCTAACTTCCTTTCACAAAAAAGGCAATAGTATTCTCGGTACAATAAACTCGTTGTCTACAATGGAGGTATGAATCAATTTAGATTTTATAGTTATATTGCTTACATACAGTATATATATATATCTATATACATGGAATGGAGCTATGAATCAGTTATTGGTATACAGTTATATTGCTTGATTCATAGAGTTTTATGTATATATATCTTAACTTAATCTATTAATGCTGCATAGAATTTAAGAACATGTTTTATTTCGATTCATGTAATATAATATTTTTGTATCTTATGCATGTAGTGTTCTTGTGAAATTTCTGCTCTGTATCTCATCCATCTTGGTTTTAAGTAAATTTCATGATTTATATTTATTGGAATAAATTTATTATGTAATTACAGATGTAGAGAGCATCAGATTCTCGAACGAAGAATGTAGCAGATTTAGGTAAGAATTTAACCTTTAGTCAGTATACTATTTTATTTAGGTACATTAACATAATACTAATTGTACAGACAATGAAGATAGTATATGTAGTGTTCTGGCAGCAAATGTGGAAGTTTCTGATTTCGGGCAAATTGTAAGTGTAGATTTTACAGCGTTCATTTATATAGTTTTAATCTCTTTATAACCTTCAGAAAATTTGATTTAATGGTACTTCATCAGAGAGTGCCACCGAATTTTAAAGGTTTTTATGGTAGAAGAATTCCAGATCACTTGAAGATATACTGTAAAACACATATATGGCGTGCTCGATATGATTCAAAAGTCGGTAAAATATGTGGTCTTGCTTGTTTCATGGAGTACTATGGCATTAAGATATATAACTTTTTTTTCTTTGATTATTATGGGGACGGAGTTTTTAATGTGAAGATATATAAGGAAGCCGCAGTTGAAATAAACTACCCGACAATACATCCAAATGAGTGGAAGAAGAATAAACCTGAATGGAAACAGGATGAATTCGTTGTCCTGTATGGAAACATTGAGTTTCAGAAATCTATTGCTCGGTTAGTTTACGATGCAATTCTGAACAAAAGTGAATCTTACCTTATCTGCATAAATAGCACAAACTTGCAAGAAAATGCGATATATCTGGTATGATAGATTTTGGAATTATTTTCATATAAGCTAAAATTCATACTTTCATATCAGTTGGTATAAGGTGTATAATTGTCTAATTATTTGTATATATGTCAGACACTGAAGCCAGGAACGGAGAATTTCTACAAAAACTTGAAAAATGGGAACTCGGTCAGTCTGAGGTTTTCTACTAAGGAATAGAAATGCGAGGTGGAGAGGATTGGAGGACATTAAAAATTTAGGAAAGGATGGGCTAATTTTGTATCAGACACATGACTTGGAGTTGGAGATTATATTGTCTTGTATAGAATGCATAATGATATTTATAATGTGAACAACGTGAATGTTTGCATCTATAAACATGAATTTTATGCTAAAGATCTTGATAGAGGTACTGTCATAAGTTAAATATTTTAATTTCTACATATAAATTAAGGAAATTGTACATCTGTAGAAACTCATCAAATATTTTTTTTGGGGCAAGAAACTTGTTGGGGGAAACATCATTCTTGAAAATTGTGTCTAAAGATACTCTGGAATGTGGAGGATTTGTGAGTAATTTCCGTTGTGATCAAATTGAAGAGCATATAATTATATGTTTGTGCATACGTACATGTTTGTGATTTTATGTGTAATTCGTAAAAATAACATTATTTATTTTTTCTTTCCAAGGTTGTACCAAGTTTGGTGTGGTACAAATACAGTCAAAAGCTCCAAACGATAGAGAAAATCCGGGTTGGAGGGCATGAATCTTTTGTTTCATACAACTCGTCAAATGGATATTTTTACTGCCTTGGATATGTGCTAGTGATATTTCATTTGCGCGAAAGAGATACACTTGTATTTACTATGGATGATAGCAAAATCATTTCAGCTAGGATTTTTCAGGAAGATGGATTTGAGGTTGATTCCTTAAAAAGGCGTATTAGAGGAAAAGAGATGATAGGAAAAGATTGTTTTCTACAGATTCATTTAGATTCTGATGAAGGTTTGATACATATCAATGTGGCAAAATCTGATGAAGGTTAAAGTTATAATTATTGTACTGATGTTTCTATATTACAATTTTATAGATATGGAGGTGGAACATGAATTTGTTGGTGACGAAAGAGGAGAAAGTATGTTAATGGAAGAAGACAATGACATCGATCCATTGCAGGAATTTTGTAATTCATTGCTAGTAAGAAAGGATGGAAATATTACAAAAAAAATCAGAGATGGAAGCAGAAACATAAGATGGTATGTGATAATATCGATTCAGTTTAATAGAATAGAGTTATTTGTTCTTTTAATAAATGTATGTAAAAGTATTATGCTCTTGTAATTATTAGGTGGATATTAATCAAACCAAGCTTCCAGGATTTATCGTCATTCTTAAATCAAATAACTATGCACAAAATGTAGGGGTACGTTTTTCATTTAATGTTGTACACATTTCATATCTTAACTTTGGGTGCAATTTTAAGGTTGCTGCGAATATGGATCAAAATAATTGGTGTTTAAAATTTAATTGATTTATACAGAAACTACCAGAGAAGTTGGTCGCAACATTTGCAAGTGTGATACCAAAAAATGTCTGGTTTCGGTTCCCAAGTGGTCGTGAAATTCATGTCAAGTATTCAGTGGAGGAAAACAGTTTTGTTAACCTTATATGGTTCCTGAAAGAAGTTAGACGGTATTCGACTACAATTCTGATTTTCACGCATGAGGGCCTCCGACAATTTATGGTATATGCACTAAATCCTGATGCAATTGAAGTGGATTATAATTCTGTAAGAGTTGTTTCCCAATCGCATTCAACTTGTAGAGGTAATTGCACATTTTTACAAAGCTTTTACGTATTTGTTTTAGGATACTTAAATTTAAATTTCATTATTCATTATGACTGAACTTGGATACCAACAATTAAATTGCAGATATAATAATTGGGATTGGTTGCAAATTCATGATATTCGGTATTGGCGATGCAATAGACTCTGGAGTAATAGTAAGCTTTTAATTAAGCAATACTTACTTTCTCACACTATGATCTATATCTCTTTCTCTATTAATAGTAATTTTGTCATTTATCGATACTTATTATGCTTGTGGCAGGCCATACCAGAAAAATTTCACAACTCTTTTGGAAAGTTGATTCCTGCAAAAGTACAATTGATCTTGCCGAATGGAAAGATATACAATTGTCAGTACTCTGAATCCATAGGGAAGATTTCTGATATACTGGAGCTAGTAAATGAAAAAATGTTCGAGAGGAAGGATTTCATGTTGCTTACCTACAGAGGATCTGGGAAGTTTGAAACTATCATTTTTGATAGTTCAAAAAATGAAAAACTTCTGGTCAGCTGTTCTTCAAGAAATGGTACTACTTTAAATACTACATACCATTTTATTTTTCTGGTGATTAGGATCCCAATTTTTTAGACAGATAATTTTAAAAAAAAAATTATAGTAGTTAATGAAGCTATGGAGTCAAACGGTAATAATGAAAACACGGGTGACCACGATAATAATATGTATACCTTTTGCTACTTCTATGTAGATATTAATGAAGAGCTTACAGGTGGAGTTGAGGAATTAGAAGAAATTGTACATATGAATATTACAGTTGACACTGATCATGCTGCAGAAGTTCTTGAAGAAGGAATTCAGCAAGTAGAAGACAACTTGGATATGGATGTTGAAGACGTAACTGATGATGTTGCAGACAATAATATAAGTGATCAGGAAAATGATCAACTCCTGGGAATGGAGTTCACTGTAACAATGACTGCTTCAAATGTGAACAACACATGTCACAGAGCGGTATTTTACATTACTCGATCAATTTACATAGACCTTTTTTGAAAATACAATATAATTTTTACTCATTTTGTGGTTAATTGATATAACAAAGACATATCATCTTTCAGTATATCCCAGCAGCTGTACAGCTGAATGGTAGGACATGGATAAGTGTAATAACCCCAATTTTTGAGAAATTTTGAAACCCTTATGAATAGTGTTTTTGCTGAACGAGAAAACTTTTCATGCCACGCTATGTAGGGGTTCTGTTATTGATCTTATGGGATATTATTAGTACTCTATGTGGTATATAAGTGTATGTAAAGATCGTCAGAATCCAATTCCGATCACTTTGATTTTTCCCGGAAATCCACAAGATACGGAGAGAATTGAGTATAAGGTAACAGGATAAAAAGGATTGAAATTAAAGGATTATAGGAGAGGATCATAAAAGGAATATAATATATTGAGAAAGGTTAAGGGAACCTAAGTAATAAGATCCCGGGTATGATCCCTCAAACGATAAACGAGAACGAAAGATAAGCGAACCGTAAAACAAATAAGTGACCAAGAGACAAGCTTGTACAAGAAGCCAGGGATTGTGACATCATCAAACCACAAGGTGTGGACAAGTGGGAGCATAATGACATGTGCAAGGTGACACAAGCATGACATAGAAGGGAAGGAAGTGTGGTTGAATTATAACCACACAAAATCAAGGTTAATTAAGTCATTAACCAAAAACAACACAAAAATCAACCAACCAAGCAAATCATTTCATTTTCATCAAACAAAACACAAAAATATCTTTCTTCCCAAGCTAGCTCTCGGCCCATTTCTTAAAATTTGAAGATCCAAGCTCCACCACTTACTATTTAGCAAGGTAATTATCTAAGCTTCCCTATGGATAGTTACATACTTCCCATAAGTTTAAGCTTCTAATTCCAAGCCAATCTTTTTCTATAAATCAAGGAAGAAGATGGTGAATAGTAACCTTCAAGAAATAACTTTAGTTTTCTTGAATTTTTATGAAAGATTAAGGTTATACAAGCAAGGATCAAGGTTCTTTTAGGCATTCAAAGCTCTTGGGTTGTGTTAGGAAGCTTCAAGGAGGTATAAACAACTTTCACCTTTAACTTATAGTTTGAACTTTGAGTTTTGATGAGTTCATGGATGGATTAATGTATATATAGAAATATCCATGTATGTATAGCAAGATCCATGTATGTTAGATAGTTTGGTTGGATTTGTGGTGATTTTGGATATGAATCTTGGTTAATGGTTAATGAATCTTAAGTTATGGTTAGTAGATCATGTTTGTGGTTGAATAAGTTGGAAAACCTTGAGATTATGGACTGACTTTGCCTTGATATAAGTTGTGTTTGAGGTATTGATGATGGTTGGGTGGTTTGTAGTGAATTGGTAAAGAATTGGAGTGGTATAAATATTGGTAATCGCGTAAACATAGCCGTCGTAACGTCCGATTTTCTTTAGACTGTTTTGTGCATAACATTAGGACCCGAGGACCCCCTGCTAGATTGTGACCACTGCCATGTTTAGGTAGCTCATGTTACGAGCTTCGTTTTGATATGTAGTTCGTTCGATTCCGATGCACGGTTTAGGAGAAACGACCGTTTCAAGTAACGGCGTTTCGCGAACGAAACTTTTCCCCTCGCCTTACTTTGAAACATAGGTTAAAGACCAAAAAGGGTTAATTAATGTATGAAACATTTATGGTAAGTGTGTTAGGCAGTTGGTAAGACACTCGTGAAGGAATCGCTTTAAAACTCGTAAAGGTTAAATTATTAAAAATGGTGGAGCCGAGGGTACCCGAGTGACTTAAGCGAATCAGTGAGCGCAAAACAAGCGTTAGAGTCTAAGTTAGTTAAAGTATAGATTTACAAGTGACTTTGGTTTAATTCCAACTTACTTGTTGTTTATAGGTTACCAGACTCGTCCCGAGCCATTCGTAACCCCAGTCGCTCAGGCAAGTTTTCTACCCGTTATACTGTTGTTGTGATGTAAATATATGTATATGCATTATCTTGTGATATTGCATGATTGTTATTAGCAAATTTTGCGATATATTGGAGCATGCTAATATGGTATATATGCATGTCTGTTTCGTAATCTGGTTATCTATCTGTTGATTTCAATGCTTATAGTTGCATAATACCTATGCTAGAAATAAGCAAGTAGTTGCGTATACCCTTAGTATAGGGGATAAAAGGTGAACATATTTCTAAACCGGGAGTCGATGTTCCCGAGTATATTATATATATATATATATATATATATATATGGATATAGTTTTTAAAACTATGGATCGAATAAGGTTTATTCGATACCTTTATTCTATTATTTGAATATTATTTGAATATTCATTCGAGGGCTTATGACTCAGTTTATTTTATTATTTGAATATTCATTCGAGGGCTTATGACTCAATTTATTTTATTATTTGAATATTATTTGAATATTCATTCGAGGGCTTATGACTCCTTTTATATTATTTATTGAATATTATTTGAATATTCATTCGAGGGTTTATGACTCAGTTTATATTATTTATTGAATATTAATTGAATATTCATTTGAGGATCTATGACTCCGATTATTTGCTGAAATATATTCTTTATTTTATTAAAGAATAAGATGTCAATAATCAAACTTATTTTCGATTATTCAAATAAAGATAATACTTTCATATAAGTATAGCTTTGGTTAATTAATACTCGTTTCAAGTATAAATTTTAATACTTCTACTTCAATTATTTTTATAAAGATTATTCTTTATGGGAATATTATTTAATTAATAATATTCAGATATTTTCTAATATTCTGGGGACTGATTTACTTCATTAAATCAGCCTTACTCCAAACACTCTTTAAAGTGTTTTCGAGTCTTCAAAATGATTTTTAAAAGTCAGAGCGGATCCCAAAACTCATTTTTATATTTAAGATCTTCCTTTTTAAAGGGGATTTAAATACTCGCTCAAAAACCTGGGGAATCCGGCTCTGTGGTGTATTTTATATTCGCAACGAGGTTGCAGATTTGGTAAATGAATTGATTACTTGCCCAACGTTCGGGAAGTAAGCCCATCTCATTGAGTCGGCATAAGCGACAGGCCGGGGTACGGTCTATTATTGTGTAAGTGGCTGGGTGGCAGTCCATCAACGCGTGAGGGGCCGGGGTACGGTCTAGCGCGAGGTCCTAATGCGGCCAGGGTGATGACCGGTGAGGAATTCATCCATCTACAGTAGAAAAGGTTACTTATTGGTATCTTTGCCTGATCAGCGAGATATCGGGTTTATGCCAAAATTCTTTTCCTTTCCAAAATTCATTGGATGTTTCAAACTCTGTTCATACTTTGCATAACAGAGGTTCCAGGAAATGTTTAAAGGGATATATATATGTGGATATATATATATATCGGGGCTAAATAAAGTATCTCATAACTTTTTCATTCAATAATATTTCAAAGATTGAATCTATTCAAGTCTTATCTTGTGGTCTCATCAGTGGGATGAACTTTTGAAATTGATTATAACTTGAACGGTGGTAGTTCAAGTAGTATTTGGGAATGATATAAGTGTAGTGAAGTATTTGGTAACTTCATCTTTTAAACTTATATCTAATTAATAATTGTCTTATGAATGACAAAGATTTTCAGAAAAACGTTGAGACAAGGTTAGATATATGAGATCACCTTGCAACGATATTTTTATACAGTTATACAATGGGACTTTGTGTATATTATGCATGGAAGAGGACTTCCATTACTTTGAAAAGTATATATGTATATATACTGAATATTTTGCGACTTCATCGCATTAAGATATCAAACTTGGTTCATTTCTTTTGACCAAGATTTTCATGAGTATTATGAGTAGACTCATATACTATTAATCATTATACATATTATTTTGGTGGGCTTGCCGCTCACCCTTGCTTTCTTCTTTCATCACACAACATCAGATAGATAAGATGAACAGGACCAAGCTCCCAATTCGCGATCGGATAGGAAGCGTTTCGCAGCTTCCTATAGGCATTGAAGTCACTGTAGCTGAGGTAGGGAACTACCAATAGACTAGGCTTCAACTTTTGATGTACCAGATTTATGTATATTATGAATTGTAATAATGGCAATAAAATGTAAATTTATTCAGAACCTTTTTAAGGTGTATTGACATATAATTGTGGAATAAAACGACTTGTGATTATTTTTGGATGTTCATCTCTGAGACTATAACGTGTGGTGTGTGTGTTTATTGTGGGGTCACAGTACAGAGTAGTTGAGAAATTATTAAGATTGGGCGTTAATAAGGGAAATGGAACTCGTGACAACCCGGATCCCCGACCCCGGATCTGGGGGTGTTACAATAAGTGGCGAAATTGTAACTTTTAGGATGGGGCTTTTAACCTGGAATGTTAAGATAGTGTTTTCTAATGGATTACCTCGATTCTCTGCTGGATGGAACCAATTTGCGACTGATAATGAGCTACAAATAGATGATAACTTGGTTTTTACTTTTCAGCAAGAAGATTTAATATTCGATATAGTTATCGAATAGTTTGTTTAATCTACACTACATTTCATATTGGATCAATGTGATCAATATATTTATGTCTGGTACATGGTGTATTAATATTATGGTTTATTGTGCTTGAAATTTGGTTTTGTAGCTATTTATATTATTGGATGTGATCTGATTTTAAAACACTTTCCAAATTTAATATGATGTATTTATATTATGGATCTTATTGGCTAAACAATGGAAAAGCTCTCTTGTTGCAATGACATCATTCTTAAGGTTGATTGAGGATTTAGTAATTATATATTTGCAATCAATATTGTATATCTTAAGTTTAATAACTTGTACAATTTTACAAATACAGAAAAGTAAAAATAGTAATCTAAGTATTGGATTACTTAGATAAAGTGTGACAGTATTTAGAATATGGTAAATATTTTGTTCTTGTATTAAATATAATAATATCTTAGTCCGAATAGAGAAGTATTACGTTAAATATTGCATAAGATAACTGCGGCGTATTTCAACCAAAAGATGTAAATAGATAATTTAAAAATCCAAAAACATGAGAAACATACACGTTGAATAACAAATTATAATATTTGTGGTAGAACAATTTGCACGCTTATTCCGAATATCGATAAAACTTTATTTAGTTAAATATCATAAAATAAATAAATATAATAAAATGCTCCAGCTGCAATATCTCTTTAATGCATCAGTTGTCGATATTCACTAACCTACATGACAAAAGGAAAACAAAGTTAGAGTATGAATAGTAAATTATATAATAATATAAATGTGAGTTGATTTAATGTGCATACCTTTGTCTCAAAGTGACGACATCGGGATAATCAATATTGATGAAGATACTTGTTGAGGGTAAATTACCTATGCGAATTATACCTTTTTTCAAATAGAAAAAATAGAATACTTTAGGAATGCTTTAAATGGAATTTGAGAGTCAGACTGTTGACTTTTTCAAAAACAATTAGTACATGCAGGAAAGCAAGAATTAAACCTTGGTAAACGTTGATGCGGACAGATGCAATGATGACAATTTTCCTTTCTGTTCCTATATCCTGGTATAAAAAATCTATATTCGGTGGGAAATTACCCACAAAATAAACACAGTGCGATGTCCTGAAATCAAAGTAAAGGCGTGGTAATCTAAACAGTTCTGATTGTACAAATCTGCATTATATAAATAGAATACAGAATATCTTACTCTCCATCACTTAGTCTGAAGCGGATCATATCCCTTGAACCAAATCTGCTCAGGATTGTTCACTTTGGTTCCAAGTCTTCGACAACACCGATAACATCTGTTTTGACATTGTAAATTACTAACGTTTATAACTTTAGAAATCTTGATTGTCGACATTTAAAATTTAATACCTGTGGAGTAAACATGCATCTCATCATAATTAGAATTCAAAAGAGCGTCAGAAATAGCAGGCAGGGGAGTCAATTCAAACTTGTGTCGCGGAATCATTAGAGTATCCACTGGAACAACATCCATAATAGTGATGGGTAGGAACCGTATGCAGTTTGTGTTACGCACAAGCATGTACAAACCATTTGCAGGCATGATACCTATGTTCCTTATACGGTATAAGGTTCCTGGAATCAAAAGTCCGGAAAGTTGATTCCAAATAGCAGGTGACACAGCTGCAACCATGTGCATATTCTGTAATATAAAGAGAGTATATGCATGAATAATGAATATAAAAATAGAAACATGGTGAACTCAATTACTTGCAACAGCTTAAAAGCAATCACACCTCACAGTCGAGTAAAGTAAGATTATGCCTCGAGACCTCTCCATGATCATTTAGTGACCTCCACATTCTTGTCACCCTAACTTTCAACGTCCATGCAATTTGAGTGGCATTCAGATCGGACAAATGTTGATGGTCATCCAAACCTGGCTGAAAGATGATAAATGTTTATAGGATTAATGTATTATGTATAGTATTTTTTGTTGAAATTGAAGAGAAATATGTGTACAAACCTGTATGTTCTTCAACAATTTTAGTGTAGAACAACTATGAAAGTTACTGAATATATAGTACCGTCCAAGTAGAATAGGATTGATTTTGAATATGGTAAAGATACTCAATAACACAAAGTTTAAGGGAAGATATTGTCATCTTGATTTTAGGAAGTTAGGATAATTTTTATAGGTTGTGGTATACTCTGCAAATCACAAACAATACGCATATAATATCATAATCCTAAACAAAGCAATGTGTGAATCAGGATTCCCATAATTAAGGTATTGATTTATATTAAGGAGCATATTTTGAGGTTATTCACGGGAAATATCGTGAAAACTTGTATAATGAGATGGCAAGTAGTTACATTTGGTAAATTTCAATATTGAGTAATGCGGGGAATTTAAAACATATAGTCTGACACTTTATTTTGAATTTAAGGCTGCTAATCATGAATGTTTCGAGTCAAATTTAAGAACTTGTCTTCTCTTGAAAAAATGATCTTTTCGCTATACAGTTTAAAATTAAACATTTCTTTCCATTATAAAATCTTATGTCCATAAATGACATTGAATGTCAAATTAAATGGTGTACGATAGGGTCCTTGATAAATAAGTATTACTTTTTAATAAAAGTAGTGCTTCAACCATGCTTCATTAAACGTAGATGATCAAGGTAATATTTAAATATTGTAAACCAAACTTTTATTTATGTGTGATGATGCTGATCACAGTTATGAAGGATTAAAAATCAAATACATAGATAACAAATATTGAAAACAGGGTAAAAATATTGTTATGCAATCAAAGTTAGAAATAATGTCACGTGGATAATAATTGTAAAAAATAATTCAGCCATAAGCAAGATGAAAGCTCTGGAAAATACTCAAAGTTGAAGCATGCTATATCAACCTTCCTGCAAGAAAAAGTGACATATTCATTAATTAAATTAGGTGGACATAGTTTTAGAGTGATGAATAAGGACAATTCCTAGTCAGCGAAAAGCACTTTGGTATATAAGTAAATAGGATGTCTAACATAGGATGCTAGTTATTGTCAGTACCTTCTTAATTTTTTTGGTAACAGATTTAGCAGAGCCTGGAGTACCATTACTGTCATCACCTTCAGAGTACTATACATGCAAAGATCATTAATAAGAAAGTCTACAAATATTATTATTCAGCAGGGAATACTAAAGAGAACTCAAATGTAACATAACTGCATTATAATCTCACTTCAAAACCCATGTTGATGGAATAATCTTTGGACAGAATTGGAGATTCAGAAGGAGTTGGAGTGTTCATCGTTGGTTCATATAAATTATCAGCATAAAAGATGTTGTTATCCTCAACAACGTTTGATTTTGTCAGACCGAGCTCAACTGAAATTAGTCTTCCGACTAATGATTTAATCACTTCTGGAAAGGCTTTGGAGGAATCCTGAACACAGTTGTAGAAAATAAGAATGCATATATGGTATAATATGGTGACGCTGCATCTGTTTTATTTCAACAGTTATTTACCTTATCGTAATCAGAAACCACCTTTGCAGCCCTTGTTCCAAGAAATCTTCTAGAAACTCGATCATTCAAAACAATATTAAAGGCAAATTTCTCATCCTCGGCAAGGACCATAATACGGAACCTTGAGAAAATAGTTAGCTATTTTATTTAGGCTTTAATTAACATTATCAAGCCTACAAATATTTCTAACAAATTGAAATAGATAGGTTACCTCTTCGGAGACACGGGAATGTTTCGAGGACAATGGGTACATTTGAATACTGTTCCAATCCGCTCAACCTCGTGGAGACATTTGTTACAGCTATAAAACCACCAATTTATTTCCTCATCGATCTTAATGATCTTAAAGGTGCAGAAAATTCTTTTCTGGGGTACGATGAAAATGTAATATTTAACAACAAAAGCAACCATAAAAAAAACCATTTCTGAATATTATATAAATGCAATACTTTGAGGTGATTGTATGTCAGATTCTCATTAAGGTCTTTGAGTGACAATTTTTCAAATAATGTAGGAACCAGTTCAATTTGTTTAGCTTAGAACAATTTGTCTCTTTTCATTATATATCCTTTCTCAAGCAACCTAAACATATAGAAGAAATTAAAAAATAGAGCAAAACGTTGATAAATTAATTTTAACTCTATATTTACTTGTTATCTCTGCCTCATATCATTCACAGATTCATCATCTAGATTTATATATAGATGAGTAGATGGTAATGTACCAATCTGAACAGAACCTCTATATGGGAACAAAGTTAATTGTTTAATCAGCAAGAATATAACTGTGTAATAGATTTGATTGCATAAGTACTTACTCATAAATGTAGTCACTTTTGTACTTGTTATAATAGAAATGATCGGTTTTTTGGGATTTCCGGTCATCTTGTTGTTGAACGACACAGCAAGATCACCCCAAATAGTAACTTTTTGGGCATTACTATAAAATAGGTTTATATATCATATATGTTAATAATCTGTTAGCAATATGCGGTGTATATGCGTAATTACACTACTGATCAAATATACATATGCACATTACCTTGAATCGCATATTCTAAACTTCACAATGTCCCTATCTCCGTATCGAGTATGAAGCTTGTTCAAACCTTCATACTCCTCCATAACTCCAATAATATCTGTTTAAGACAAAATTTATTTACACAATATTAATGTAGACTATGTTATAATTGTAGGAGAACTACAAACTGTCTTCAAGTTTCCAACAGGATCTTTAACTGCAAACTGGTCAAAAACATAGACACCGCCTTCCACAATTTTTGTTCTGAATCCATTCCAAATATTATGATAGGCAAAGGCATGAACATGGTTATCCTACATTTAGATAATTTAAATGACATAAATATATAATATTGGAAAAAGGATTGACAGCAAATAACGCAAAGATGAATAAATTTATAACATACATCATCGTCAAGGAGAATAAGATTGTAGCCTTTCAATGAGTTCGTCTCTAAAGTCATGTTAGCCCACATCCTGGTAACCCTGACCTTAATTTTCCAATTAGTGCTTGCCTTGTCGAGAATGGATAGACAATCAAATGATTCCATTAAAAAAGATCACTATAAGAAGAGCATTTAAAAAGTTTATTAAAAAATTTAATAACAACTCAGCAGGTAAGATATTTAAACATTCAATATTCTAAGAACTGTATAAATCGCTTAAAGAATTGAAGATCTTACAAAATGGTTGAACTCTTGAGAGGAAAAAAGGATGATGCTTAGCAAATGACAAAAGTCCTGTAAAAATGTTGAAAATATATTTAACCTGCAAGGCATTAGGGAGATGCCAACAATTTAGCTCAAAATTGATAGTACAAATCTATTTCTTTAAATGAGAATTAGAGTAATATCCCGGTTTAATTTGCTGATAATTCTTAAGGTAAGTGTTTGATGTGATTATAACAACTAACCAACCTTATCATTTGGGTTTTTGGCAATAGAAAAAGGGAAACCTGTAATCCAATTCCTAATAAAATCTGTACAGTATATAAACAATTAAGAAAATCTTCCTAATCAAACAGATTATACATATTTTTAATAGACAAAATAATTGGAGATTTATTGTTTATATTATGTTCATACACGGGTGCAGTAAAAAAAAGTGTAACATTTTGGTTGTTGAACTTACACCATTGATATATCAAATACAATAAATCCAGAGTTAAGAAGGAAATATATAAAAATGTTAAAGGAAGTTCTTAATATGTCATGTCAATTGTCTACACTTGGAAGATTGTAAAACACTTCCCCAAAAACTACATTATTTGTAATATCTGTGCTAATACCATCATCACTATCTATGAGAAGATGGAGGCCTTCAGGTCGTGTCATTCTGGATATAGCAACATAAATGTGTCCGTGCGAGAAAGCTGCTTTAGGAAGGTAAAGCCCAACCGTATCAAGTGATTGTCCCTGACTTTTGTTAATCGTCATGGTATAACATATTTGAATCGGAAACTAAACGCGTTTAAATTCAAACGGCCAGTTCGTGTCACTTGGAATCATCTCAATTCTAGGAATTAGATGTTTCGTTCCAACATGAGAGCCACACAAAATCTCACATTCAATACTATTCTTTCTACAGGATTTCACAATCATTCTTGTACCATTGCATAATCCCATGATCTGGTTTAAGTTTCTCATAAGCATGACGACAACTCCTACATTCAATTTTAACTCATGCTTAGGAATTCAAGGCATATTGATAGAGTTTAAATACTCAACTGGAAACGCGGATCTGAAATCATTATCATCATCACCTGCATCATCAATTGAATCCTGACTCAGATAAGTGTAAACCATGCCAGGAATTTTTTCAAGTATCATTGTATTAATCTCAACCACCACGATATTGGTAGGTGTGAGTATGGCCCTTGATCTGAGGTATTCATGTGAATAGATATTTTGTATAAAATCTGGGTACGTCACTTCAAAAAGCTTCTGGATTGGATCTCCGGACGTATAAATGATATATTGATCAGGAATCTTTATTTAAATTTCACCAGTGTCTGGACTTGGAGAAATATTGGTTTCTTTGCCATCACCGACAGCAAGCTGCCACTTGCTAAAGTCCGCAAGGGTTTTGTTCTCCAAATCACTATTTCCTGCATTAAACCGCATATTTTGCTTCAATAAAAATACTTCACAGGATTCCCAAATCTTGGATTTATTGAGGGTAGAGAAGACAACTTCAGCCCTTGACGCTTTTGGAATGACAGGAAGTATCTGCCTAAAATCTCCACCAAAAACAATGGTTATACCACCAAATGGCTTTTTAGCTCTGCTTTTATCAATAGCAGATATAATATCTCTCAAGGATCGATCAACACATTCAAAAGCATGACGATGTTGCATAGGAGCCTCGTCCCAAATTATTAAATCAGTTCACTGAAGTAGCTCAGAAATATAAGTCCCGTGTCTTAAACCGGTTGAACAATTTTCATCAAGCTTGAGTGGAATTTGAAAGCGGGAGTGTGCGGTTCTTCCACCAGGAAGCAACACGGCAGCTATAGTACATGAGGCAACGGGAAGCACAATCTTATGCTCTGATCGTAATCGAAAACATAGTGCCTGCCACAAGAAAGTCTTTCTACAACCTCCACTTCCGTAAACAAAGAAAACACCACCTTTTTTCTGGTTGATATTGTCAAGAATGGAATCATAGACTATCTTCTGTTCATCATTGAGAAGACTATGATTTCTTGTGTGGATTCTCTTCAGTTCTTCTATATCATAGGATTTTTCCTCAAGAATTAGTCTATTCTCAGAGTTGGAAAAAAAAGCATCTCCTGGATATGGCATATCTGGGAAGTTTCTAAGGCTTTTACCAATATCATTCAACAATTTCTCTATCTCTGCAATAACATTAATAAAACTTGATAACATTAATCCAAACACGGAACATGTAATATGTACAAAGCATTATTAACAGCTCATACCTGCAAGAGCGTAATTCTAGATCTCAATATCTGATAGACAAAGGTTTGGATTCCCAGTGAGATGTCGCCTCACAAGAAGAATATCATCTGACATGCATCCCCAATGAGCTTCCCAAAGGCTACGCGAATGAGAGATTGGACTGTATACTAAAATGTTGACAAACATGGCATGTAATTGTGGAGGCATGGATGTATGCGCATTTTCACCTATAGCTTCATGCCATTGCTAGTCGTTCTGGAGGATACCTAGCGCGGCACATGCTTCGTGAAAGGAGTTATAAACATGGCCGTTGACTGTCTTCAAATCATCAAAATATACAACACCTTTAATCCTAAGCAGGAGCATGCGGAGATATAATAGTTCACCGCTAGATGAATGTACTTCAGCAAGCCTACCGATGACATCACCTCTTTTCCTCTGTTTCCAGATACCAGGTTGTGGATGCCATGTAAACTTGCTTGAAAATTCTGAATAGGTTAAATTTGGGGCCTCTGCATATGTTTTATTTGCATCAAACCATGCTTCTAATTTGCTTTTCTTTGTTCCAGCATTGTCGAAAACTTCCTGTAGATTTTGTGAGCCTTTAAACGACACATGCTTGTCATTCGGTAGATGTATTGGCAATCATTCAACGGAAGGCCACCGGGAATGGATGTCAAAACCAAATATCCTCCATGATGCTTCAGATGCACAAACATATCTTCCATCCAAGTATTGCTTGACTTCATCAAGCGGCCGTTTCTCAGGAGTGATTGTGGTTGTGCACCCTTTTTTGTTGTTTGTTTTTTTCTCAGACACATGGTGGCGATATCATGTCCTTTTAAACAATATTTGAACAAATATTTCAATGATCTGGAGCTGTTACAAATCTCCAAATTTGTGTGACATTGAAATCTTATTAGAAGATCTCGATTGTAGGGGACAACATACCGATTATCCAGGTCAATTCCTTTTTTCTTTACGGTAATTCCAGTTTTCCTCCTCTTATAGATGGGAAAGCCACAGTCGTCAAAGTATGTGTGAGAATTATACCTGTTAAAAAGGAAAGAACGATGTTTCAATTTAATTAAAATAAATCTAAAAGAAATGTTTTACTAAAAGGTGAAAAATTAAATGTTGTATTCTTTCAGCAGTCTTTGGAAAATTAATTTAATGTAAAAGATGATGAATTACCTTTTAGGAAAATGTTTAATACAACGGACTTTAACCATACACGGAGACTTGACACAGTCAGTGCCACATGGTACGTGGATCATGTAATTCTTGACAGCTTCGTAACCAACTGGATCAATACTTGGGTCAGGAATTTCTGTAGAAACCATTTTATCTATTTGTTTAGTTGTTTTGGGACGATCGTTTGGATGCAACCATATTAGCATGTGAGCATGTGGTAATCCACGCTTTTGAAACTCTATGACGTGCATTACTGTAATATGAAATTGATGAAAATAATTAAATAAAGCCTGACATACATGTCATATTAAATTTAAATCATAAAAAAATTATTAGAGGAAGAAATCCTGAAAATAGCATACCTCCAATACAACGTCCAAAGTAGTTCTTATTTTTTATTTGATCAAGAAGCTGGTCAACTTTCATTTTAAATACCCTTGCAACGACATCGGGTGCATCAACAACATCAACACCAGGTAGAAACCTTAACATCCTCAGAATTTCAGGCCATTTTATGTTAGTGGTCATCATAAGGAACAATGATGGGTGTCCAAGTGTTCGATAAATTGCCATTGCGTCCTTGAAATACTGGTTCATGTATCTTTTACTGCCAGTGAAGGAGGCTGGTAAAATTGTTGCCTTGCCGACATTTTCAGGATTGTTGTCACCCTTGTTTAGTGCATCTCGTATATTGTGGTACATATCAGAACAAATTGTAGTGTGGTGACCTCTGATCCAGTCAAGTCTGTATTGCTCAATCGCAGTAAATGCGTCAACAACATATTATTGCCATAAACGACCTCCCAGATGTGGAGTCAAACCTGAATATACATGAGACAATTTCGGAGAAAATTAGAATGGTAGAAAAAACTAATATATAAGTGTTCAAATTTAGGTCATGATTTTGAATATACCTTCCGAAGGCCGTATCATGAGTTTATAATTGTAATATTCTTTCATCGTGATGAATTCTCTCTCCCCTTTTTCATCCGGATCTTCATTTTCGGTATTCTGACGTTGTTTCTGATTTTTTTGATTTCGTCTGTTTAAAGGGATTTGACGATAATATCCGATATCTCCATGAGGAAAAATAATAGGATACTGAATCTGCATAAACCGTGGATCAGTTTCAAAAATTATCTCCAATCCATTGGCTCTCGAATGGATTATTTTATCCCTGCATCCTTTAGCATACTCATCAGTGACAATCAGCCCGGCAACTTCATTCGATGGACCAATATGGTTAGGTCGACCAGATGCGGAAGACGAAGATATTAGAACCAATCTAAATTCATCAACTGCATTCTGACTAATTCTCTCACGTGTCATAAGAAAACCTTTGACCAAACAATTATGTTTATCCAACATTTCTAACAACGACTGAACGATATCTTCATCCACGACATCGCGTCCTCCCTTAACGGCATTTATTCTGTTATGTACTTCATCTTCAGTGTCATATATGTAGAGTTGACAGAATTTGGGGATCTCACCATCAAGTGGTACAAAGCTTCCCATACTGTGGTAATTTACACCTTTTACCTTGAAACAGTAAGGAGCACCGCCATGATTGATACTATGATCAATTTGACCTCCGGTGGAAGACATGGCAAACATACAGTTTTACATTATAATATTTTCCTTGAAATTCCTAAAACGGGATCCACCAGTAAGGAGTGAAAAGAGAAGCTCGGGAGGTTGCTTTTCTTTCTCAAGATTTATCTGACCATTTTTATAACAAAGAGAGAAAGTTGGAGGCTTTTTGGTCGCACTTTTATTATTTCTTTCATGATTCCACATGATGGCCTAACACTTTGAACAAATTCTATCAGGATCACCGACATCGAGGTACTCACTCCACTTAGTAACAGTATTGTCAAATTCATATACATCAACATCGTCACAATCACCTACAAAATTTGAAATTATTATGACTGTGGAACATCAAAGTAATTAAGAATGGAACTGAATTTAAGTTCATAACGCTAGATATACAATCACTGTCGCTGCTGTCACAATCTTCAACATTGTTAAATTCTCCTAATAAGTTCTTAGAACCTGAACTTTCTCCTTGCTCATAATAACTTTTTACGGAAGATGTATCATATGCCGAAGAACTTGGACTAATTTTACCACAAGTTTTTTTGGATTGTTGTTTTACAGAGATATCACTGCTGGAACCTAAAGTTACTTGTGGTCGTTTAAATATAGTGGATGCGAGCAGTGCAAAAGTGACAGTACTCTTGGCACTTTGATTGGTTTTTGGAGCTGCCATATTTCGTTGTTCTCCTGCTACAACAACATTGTTAATAAGATCAGCTCCTACTATCTTTATTTGCATAAATAGTAAGCATCTCTAATTTACAATTTTGATTTTAAAACGCACCTTCAAATCCCATGGGTCGTAATTTATGAACGCATGGAGTGTCAGGAGTTGCGCATGTTTCTCCATTTATCTGTACACCTACGTAATTGACCCAAAATTATCAAATTATGCGATGAATTTAACGATTTAAAAAAGGTTTTTTGCCAATATAGCAATAAGACAACCATGGATAGCTGAAATAAAAAATAACTTTGGTTATGTTTTGACCTGATATTTGAGAACAGTATGAACGTGAAGTATTTCCAGGTGGCGTGTATGGAGAATTATCGAGTAATTCTCTGTCACGCGGACTCTTTCCGTACAGCCAATTTTTTGTTTTACCTGGAGAAAAACATAACCAATTCAGCCAATATTATATAATTTTAAACACAAATTTTTCCAACTATGAGTCAAGTAAAATGTGCCTGATGTTTGAGAAGCATGTAAAGGTGACGTAGTTCCCACAAGCTTGTGCACAATGCTTTCCCTAAAAGTTGGATCATCCGTCAGTGTACTCAGGAATATTTTGTGTTCCTTAAAACTGCAGTTCTTTCGATGCACCCTCATCTGGTTTTTTTTCCTGCAATTTCCAGTAAAGACATTTATATTATCAAACAGGATTCTTTAGTAAAAAAAATAAATAACTGACCACACTTATTATTGTTTACCAGGTTATTTCAGGTTTGGTTTTGTATTTGGTTTAGTATTGAGGCAATATCCATCAATACCTAGTTTCTCAAAACTGGGTTGGAAATTACTGTCAACCTGAACTTCATGGAGATTTGACATTAACATCTGTCCGGTGGCTAATCTATCCTTATCACTGGATTGGTAAGTACCGACAACTGGAACTGCGTAATCAAAAGGTATATTAAAATTAAGAATATTCTAGCTATAAATGTAAACTTGGGAATTTACCAGCCTTTGTCGTGTCAAGAGTGCGCATAGACTGTTTGCCTAAATCTTCCAAACACAATGGCAAATCTCCGGAGATTTGTTGCTTACATAGTTCAATGTTAATATCTTGTAGCTCTATGTGTTTAAGATACCTATTTTCAATTCCACTGAATGTTGAACATCATATTGTATAAACACAACATTAGTATTATATTAAGAAGCAAACAAAAAACATGTCAAAGTGAACTAACCTACAGACCGTAATTTTTTACTAAATTCGAGATCTGTTGATAGGGGTGTCAGAGGAGACTCGCTAAAAGAATTACCTACATACTTGAAAGGGGAATACAAAGTAAACTTAAAATATCAGGCCTAATAACATATATATATGTTCTGCAATTCAAGTTACTGTTAATTATTTTTAGAGGATGAGGGCTAAGATATTCTGAGACATTCGTCCTCAAAGAATGCTTGAACGGTGAAGGCTTGGTACCTGAATTAATCACAAATAAAAAACATTATATATACTCAAATCATTAGAATGTTCGGAAGCAGAGTTTTATCTGAACCGCAGTATACGACAGACCTTGCCTATGTTCAATACTTGATTGGTTGAGAGATGATATAGTTGACGGAATTATTGGACTCTGATTCTCCTTGCTACTATCTGACAATGCATTTTCACTCAAATTTATTGGATAAGATCTGCGTTTAACCAAAGCAAAGAATAGATAACCACTTCTTTTCAATTCCACTGAATGTTGATCATGGTATTGTGTAAACACAACATTAGTATTACATTAAGAAGCAAACAAAAAACATTCAAAGTGGACAAACCTGTAGACTGTAAATTCTGAGTAAATTCGTTATTCTTTGATAAGGGTGTCAAAGGAGACCGGCTTGCAGAATTACCTGCATCCATTAAAGGGGAATACAAAGTTAACTTAAAATACCAGGCCTATTAACATACATGACTGTTCTGCAATTCAAGTTATCGTTAATTGTTTTTAGAGGATTACGGCTAAGATATTCTGCATTATTAGTCCTCAAAGACTGATTGAACAGCTGCGGTTTGGTACCTGTAACAATCACAAATAAACAACATTAACTATACATCAAAATTTTAGAATGTCCGGCTTTGGCCATGTTCAATAGTTGATCGGCTGAGAGATGCTTAACCTGACAAAATTAATGGATTCTGATTCTCCTTGCTACTATCTGACAATGCTTTTCCACGCATATTTATTAAATCAGATCCGGGTTTAACTGAAGCAAATAATAAAGATAAACTTATTAACGTCTGCATAAGAACTTTTAGATTCAAACTACGTCAGTAAAATGAAGAAACTTTACATAAATCATTGCAGGAGGAAATCATCCGGTAATTATCTGCACTCTGAGAATTAGTCATGTCTGTAAGAATGGAATCTACATTCCGGCCACGGACGCGGCATTTTTTTTTCTGATTGGACAAAAACTGAAAAATCATAATCAAATACAAAACAAAAAGTGTAACAATGAGACCTGGTAATTAGATTTCATACCTTGATTACCTGAGGTGTGCGATGCATTCAAAATATTTTCAGTATTACGACCACGAACATGTTTGGATCCTACCATTAGTGATTAACGCACATAATGTATAGTCCAGTGAATCGCATGTCAAAAATAACAGATAATAATCCAACAGCATATTAGAAACTGGTGATAAGCAATACCTTGAGATTCCATGATTCTGATAATGTTTCAGTGCCAAGATTCAGTTTTCAGATCCAATGGTCATCCATTGTAACTTCTAATTCGCGAGAGGGAGAGCGAGCGCGAGAGAGAGGGAGAGAGAGAGAGTGAGAGAGAAAGAGAGAGTTTGGAGGAAGAGTGAAAGAGTGATGTAATAAAATGAGCAAATCATACATGATTTATTTTTTTTTGAAATTATTTTCCATAGATAGGCTGATTTTGAAATTCAAAAATAGGTAATTAGTAATTAAAATGGGTCAATTGAAGCTAATTGGATAGTCCATGGATATGGAAAAATATATAGGATTTAGGTCATAGGTAAATAAATTTACCCATGGGTAAATTAAGGAGTAGTCATTAAGATATATAGATATAAAATAATGGTTTTATTATTTGTAATTTATGATATTTTAAATTGATTTTTGATTATTTAATTATATAATTAATAACAGAATATAAATAATAGTTAATAAAATCTATTTTTAAAATAAAACTTAAAATAATGAGAAAACATAATTTCATTAAAATTTAAAAATTGAAAATAAAGATGCACATATTACACTTAGAGATGCATTAATTGAGCATTTGTGGAAGAAATATACTAATTCGGAAAATTTGTGTGTATCAATGATATTTTGTATGATAATTATTGCAATAAATGTGTTTTTCGTGAATTAAATGCACAATTTTAATATTTTTATTTGTATTAATTTTTTTTGATTTAATTAATTTATGAAATGTTATATAAATTGCTAATAATGATTAAATAATAAATTTAAGATAAAATTACTTAATATGATATTTATATATTATTATATGTAAAAAGTAATTTGGATGGAACAGTTGATGATCAAATTTGAATTTTTGGATCACAATTGTAGTACCATAAGCAATAAGGGTTGTGATATGTAGCCCCTTTGTCTCTATTATACACCGGCCAACTCAGAGTAGCTACTTTTAACAGGCTAATGATGGGGGGTTTTAAAATCAATTCAAATCTTCAAAAGAACTTCTGTAAATCAAACTACTTACCGCTACAAATGAGAATTCTATCTATATGATTTGATAATAACTAGCATTGTACCGTGCGGGATAATTATAATTTTTTTTATTTTTTTTAAAAAATTTATTTTTTATTTAACTAATTTTTAATAAAATATTTAATTCCCTAGATAAATTTTATGTTTTTCATTAATAATGTATTTTTCTAAAAAAAATATAATTTTTGTACTTATATATATAATTTTTATTGTAGCATTATATGTGACATTGATAACCTAACTATAACATATATGTTATAATTTCTTTTATTTTTTTCATTATTTGAATTTTTTCATATTATAAATTTGTAAATATAAAATTTTAATCATATCATATAATATGTTTACGTAATTTTTTTTTATTTATATATATATTTTTCTTAATCTTGTGGAGTGATCAAAAATTAGAAAGTTGTTTGAATTTGCATCTTGCGAGGTTTATAATAATATTTATAATTTTTTGATTCTAATAATGAATTGCAAAAACAATACTTTACATTTAATTGTCACAGTACTTTTAAATATATTTTATTAGATTAGTATTTCAATTTTGAATTGTAATAAAAAAAATATTATTATTATATTTCTTTCTAATTTTTAAGTTTTATATGATTCATGTGCTCTAAATATTTTAAAAGACAAACTGTAATTTCTTACATGTGCTCTAAATATTTTAAAAGACGAAATGTATTTTTCCTTGTTACAAAACAAAACAAAACACATATAATAGTTATACCTAAATATAATTTAAATTTGGTTCTCATTTTATAAAATAAAAAAAAATATATTCATAAATATTTTAAATCAAATTATTTCTTGTATTATATATATAATATATAATATATAATATAATACTTTTAATATTATTTTATATCACTTAAGAAAATATAATTGTAGCTCACATTATATGTTTACGTAGTTATTTTTTATTTTATTCATATATTTTCTTTTTTTAGTATTGTGGAGTTTGATCAAAAAATTTATATCTTCCCAATATTTTATTGGATTTGTATATCAATTTTAATTTATAATAGTTTATTATTATTATTATTATTATTATTATTATACATACAATTTCTTGCAACCCCACCCTATTTGGGAATTGAAGGCTTGTAACAATATTTTATAATTTTTTTCTATTCTATTAATGATTTTAAAAAAAATACTTTATATTTAATTATCATGGTACTTTAAATATATTTCATTATATTTGTATTTTAATTTTAATTTGTTATTTTTTATCACTTAAGAAAATATAATTGTAGCTCGCATAATATGTCTAAATAGTTATTTTTATTTTATTCATATATATTTTTTCTTTAAATATTGTGGGGTTTGATCAAAAAATTTGAATCTTACTAATATTTTATTGGATTTGTATATCAATTTTAATTTATAATAGTTTTATTATTTTTAATATTATTATTATTATTATTATCATTATTATTATTATTATTATAATTATTATACATACACTTTCACACGTGCAACCCCACAATATTTTACAATTTTTTCTATTTTATTAATAATTTTGAAAAAAATACTTTACATTTAATTTTCATGGTACTTTAAATGTATTTCATTATATTTGTATTTCAATTTTAAATTGTAATAATTTATTATTATTGTTATTTTTATTATTATTATTATTATTATTATTATTATTATATTTCAAACTTACTCATTCCAATTTTTTTTAAGAAAAATGATACAAATTTAACCCGATTATAAATGATTTGTTAATTATTACATATATTTTTTTATTAAAATAATTATTGCTAGTATTATATATAATATAATACTTTCAATATTTTTTATATCAATTAAGAGTATATAATTATATTTCAATTTCTTATGTTTAATAATTATAGTTTAATTTCTTAATTATTTATTTATTTATAAAGATTATTAAGTATTTTAATGGAATATTAGAATAGTTCAAATACATATAGCATATAATATATTTTATTGGCTTTGTATTTCAATTTCAATTTATAATAGTTTTATTATTATTATTATTATTATTATTATTATTATTATTATTATTATTATTATTATTATTATTATTATTATTATACATACACTTTCACCGATGCAACCATTTCTTTTCTTAATATTGTGGAGTTTGATCAAAAAAATTTGTATCTTCCTAATATTTTATTGAATTTGTATATCAATTTTAACTTATAATAGTTTTATTATTATTATTATTATTATTATTATTATTATTATTATTATTATTATTATTATTATTATTATTATTATTATTATTATACATACACTTTCACCCCTGCAACCCCACCTAGTTTGGAATTGAATGCTTGTAACAATATTTTACAATTTTTTTCTCTTCCATTAATGATTTTGAAAAAAAATTCTTTACACTTAATTTTCATGGTACTTTAAATGTATTTTATTATACTTGTATTTTGATTTTAAATTGTTATTTTATATGACTTAAGAAAATATAATTTAGCCTCACATAATATATTTACGTAGTTATTTTTATTTTATTCATATATATTCTTTTCTTAATATAGTGGGGTTTGATCAAAAAAATTGTATATATTTTATTGGATTTGTATATCAATTTTAATTTATAATATTTTTTTTTATTATTATTATTATCATTATTATGAGTATTATATTATTATTATTATTATTATTTATTTTTATTATTATTATTATTATTATATACTTTCACCCGTGCAACCCCACCCTATTTGGGAATTGCATGCTTGTAACAATATTTTACAACTTTTCAACTTTATTAATAATTTTGAAAAAAAATACTTTACATTTAATTTTCATGGTACTTTAAATGTATTTCATTATATTTGTATTTCAATTTTAAATTATAATAATGTATTATTATTATTATTATTATTAATATTATTATTATTATATTTCAAACTTACTCATTACCACTTTTTTAAGAAAATGATACAAATTTAACCCGATTATAAATGATTTGTTAATTGTTACTTATATTTTTTTATTAAAATAATAATTGCTTGTATTATATATAATATAATACGTTCAATATTTTTTAAATCAATTAAGAATATATAATTATAGTTCAATTTCTTATGTTTATTAATTATAGTTTAATTTCTTAATTAATTATCTATTTATAAAGATTATTAAGTATTTTAATGGAATATTAAAATAGTTCAAATACATATAGCATATAATATATTTTATTCGCTTTTTATTTCAATTTTAATTTATAATAGTATTATTATTATTATTATTATTATTATTATTATTATTATTATAATTATTATTATTATTATTATTATTATACATACACTTTCACCCGTGCAACCTCACCCTTACATTTAATTTTAAGGGTACTTTAAATGTATTTCATTATATTTGTATTTCAATTTTAAATTTTAATAATTTATTATTATTATTATTATTATATTTCAAACTTACTCATTCCAATTTTTTTAAGAAAATGATACTAATTTAACCCGATTATAAATATTTTGTTAATTGTTACTTATATTTTTTTATTAAAATAATTATTACTTGTATTATATATAATATAATACTTTCAATATTTTTTATATCAATTAAGAATATATATATATATATAATATAATACTTTCAATATTTTTTATATCAATTAGGAATATATAAATATAGTTCAATTTCTTAATTATCTATGTTTATTATACATATTATTATTAGATATAGTAGTAAAATAATAGGATATCATTTAGTACCTATACCCGTGCGTACGGGATAATTCTAATTTTTTTTTAATAAAAACTTTGAAATCAATAATTATTTTTTACTTTACTAAATTTTAATACAAAAAATTTTATTCCTTAAATTTTTATATTTCTTAAGTATTTTGTAATTATATATTTAGTTATTATTACATTTTTATATTTCATCAAGACAATCTTTGTATAATATATTAATAAATTTTAAAAACATATGATGGCTTTACTAATATGTATAACTGTATTTCACAATTATGCATAATTATTATTTTATTTTTTTCTTAAATATTTTAACATTCTAATAACATGTAATATGTATTTGTACATATTTATTTTTAAATGATTTATTTTTCAAAAAAAATATTTTTCAAACTTGTTTATTATTATTGTTTGATAGGATTCATGTGCGCTAAATTTTTTAAAAGTCCGTAATTTTTTATTTTATCAAATGAAGCAAAACACATATAATATTTATCCTTAAATACAATATAAATGTGTAAAATTATCTATTCAAAAATATTTTTAATCAAACTTACCCATTTAATTTTTTTTAAGAAAATGATACTATCTTAACCCAATTAACAAATAATTTGTTGATTGTTACTTATATTTATTTTTATTAAGATAATTGTTACTTATATTATATATATAACACTTTTAATATTATTTATAGCATTTAAGTATATATAATTATAATTTAATTTTTTAATTAATTACTTATTATGTAATACAATAATAGAATAAATAAATTAAATATTATCTATAATGTATTTTATTAGGTTTATATTTAAATTTTGAATTGTAATAGTTTTATATTATTATATTTCTTCTTTTTTTTAATTTTTATAAGATTCATTTGCTCTAAATGTTTTCAAAGATAAATTATAATTTTCTCTTTTTACAAAACAAAACAAAACACGTACTTATACCTAAATATAGTTTAAATGTGCTCTTTATTTAATAAAAAAATTTAAAATAATCTATTTACAAATTTTTTAAATCAAATTATTGCTTTTATTATATTATAATATAATACTTTTAATATTATATTATATCATTTAAGAATATATAATTATAGTTCATATGTTTACGTAGTTATTTTTTTATTTATAAATATTTTCTCTTTTGGAGTTTGATTAAAAATTGAAAAGTTATTTGGGATTTTCATCTTATCGGATTTGTTACAATACTTTATAATTTTTAGGTTCTCGTAATGATTTTGAAAAAAAAAGTAATTTATATTTTTTATGATAGTAATTTCAAATTTATTTTATTAGTTTATTTTTTTAATTATTAATTGTAATAGTTTTTTATGATTATTATTATATTTCTTTCTAATTTTTATATTTTATAAAATTCATATACTCTAAAAAAATGATCTACTTTAACCCGAATAACAAATGATTTGTTAAATCTTACTTAGTTTTATTTTTATTAAGATAAATATTGCTGGTATTATATATATATAATACTTTTAATATTATTTTATATCATTTAAGAATGTGTAATTATATTTTAATTTTTTTAATTAATTACCTATTGTGTTTGTTATACAGATTATTAATTATTGTTAGGTTCCAATCTGTTTGTAGAGGGGGGGTTGAATACAAACAGTACCGAATAATTGAATTAAATGCGGAATAAAAATATGAAATAAAATTCAAGTTAAATAAGAATATTATTAAACTTGAAAGGTGTTACAACAACTGTATCGATTACAAGGAATTAATCTCAAATTAATTATCACAAATCTAGAATAAATTCGACATGAACTTTTTCTATTTTTGTAATAAAAAGATTCAAATGCTAAACGCAATTTGAGATTAAGTTCTAGGGATTTTGATCCGCTAGATAGTTACACAAGAACAAGAGAATGATTTCTAGTTGATTGGATTTAACTTTACAAACTAGAAATTATGATCTTTAAGTTTGCAGATGAAGGATGAAATATTTTGCTTCTCTTTTCAAGCTGAGTTCTTGTTTGTTGACTTGTGTTCTGTATATTTTTTTTTGATCTTCTGCTTCTGCTGTCTTTTTAAATAGAAGCAACAGACTCAAATGAACTGAAATGACAATCCCATAGCTGGCAAGACTTTCGGTAGGACAATCGATTGAACTGGTAGAACTTTCGGCAAGACAATCAAATGAATTGGCATAACTTTCGGTATGACTATTGATTGTCATACCGATTGTCATACTAATACAAAAGATTGTCTTGCTGAATTAAAACAGATTTTAACCCAATAATAATTCTGATAAGACAATTAAATGAACTTGCATGACTTTCGGTATGACTATTGATTGTCATACCGATTGTCATACTAATACAAAAGATTGTCTTGCTGAATTAAAACAGATTTCAATCTAATTAAAATTCTGAAAATCCTTAATATTAATTCAGAATTAATTAATCAATTAATTCAATTAATTAATAAATTAATCTTTGCAGAATTAATTTATTTTCTTAATTAAATTATATGACTTAATTAATTAATAGAGAATTAATACTAACCTTGAGCAGCAACCATTCTTCTAAAAATCTTCTGAAAATCACTGAGAATTATGAATCAATTCCACCACTTCAATGTTGACACTCGATGTACTGTCTGGTTCATGAGTGACTAACTTCCGAGACGTTTCTCCATGTCTTGACTTTGATATTTGATTTTCTTCAGATTAAATCCTTGTAATTCTTTGATACCCTGATGAGATCTCTGTCACTTGATTAAATCCACAACCTTGATTTATATCACTGAGGCTTGATCAATTTCTTGAACTTCTTCCAGTGAATTAATTCCTCAAGTCTGTAGATGAACCTTGTTTCTGAATCCTTTGACAGATGTTACTTTGCGAGATCTCTTTGACGGTAGATCCACTATTTACTTATTACATTCTTATTTGAGTTGAGTTAAATCCTTGAATATACAAATAGGCTATGACATATGCCTTACAATCTCCCCCTATTTGTTTGTTAGACAATAACAACAAATACCTAGAGGATAACTCAACTAACAAATAAGAAAAAGATATAAACAGAAATACAAAGTAAATAGCAAAAAAGTTCTGGATAACATTTAACCTTTTCCAGATTCCAAATAGATGTTCCTCTAGACTGAACATATCTTCAAGTAGTTTCATCTTCTTTTGTACAACCACATTTCCTGTTGAGAAGCGCATATCTGTCTTGCTTCTCCCCCTATGAGAATCAACTGATTAAAGAAGATCACCTTCGTTTACCACCTCTCCCGTACAATAGGATCCGCAGATAAAAACCAATGGTACTTCCCTTTTGAAAACAGCTTCTTCCCTTACTAGAAAATCACCTTGTGTTTACCACCTCTCCCGTACAATAGGATCCGTAGTTACAAACAACAATGGTGTGGTGCAGTGTACATGTTTGATCTTTTTCTTCCTCCCTACTATTTCTCATCCTTAGTTGAGGAATCCTCCAAACTATTACTTAAGCTTTTATCTCCCCCTTAAAGAAGGAATGTATGTCATCGTCTGAAGGAGTTCTCATATTTCACTTGGTTGGAAAAGAAATAACAAGTAGTTTCTATTTCTTCCTCACTGTGAGTGTGTGATTCTGTTTAGTGTACCTCATATGTGTTTCACTCTTCTCTCCACTCGTGTTTACACTCATTCTCACAAGCGTATCACTCCACTCATAGCTCCAAAAATCAGTTGTACCTGCAAGGAAAATCACCTTAGCCATCCTTAAGGAGGTCATAGGTGGTGCAATGGGAGTTAACAAATCCCCATCCTTGTTAAACTCGTCAGATGACTCTGAGTCATAATTTACAAGTTGCTAGTTTCCCTTTTAGGGTTCCAGATTTGAATTCTGGGAAGATAAACAATGATCCAAAGAATTTAGCATAAAGATCAAGGTTCCCTTCTAATGTCTGTGAAGACATTTCCTTGTGACTCATCAGGTAATATCTGAATCATTGTTAACAATTTGACGATCTGCACCTATGTCAGATCTACTATCCGTAGATGCATCCAGGGGATTTAAGCCTAGGGAGGTAGACACTGACCACTGACATATGGCTTTTGGATCAGTATCCTCTCTTAACACCTGTAAGGGCAATTGGTCCATTAACGAACCTTGAACAATCGAATCTGACCTTAAAATGGTCGAAACTCTTATTTCCGTCAACTCATCCTTTGTGTGTGTAACCTTTCCTTGTGCATCAAGAATTGTTTATGTTTGAAGTGGTGACACTACATCGGATACCTTGGCCGACAAGCAAATTTCAATAGACGCACCCTGTTGAGAGAATGAATCTAGTAACTATTTTTGTGCCTTTTCATCCATTACATCTTTTTGAGAAGATATATGGGGGCTAGCAGTTGTCTCGGTTTAAATACTACTTATCTATGTAGGAGACAGAGCTACTGGGTTGACTACAGAACCTTCCTTATATGGTGCACTAAGGCACTATCTCCCTCACGCTCATTCATACTACATTTAGTGGTAAGAGAGTGTTGGTTGGTTCTGTTTCTGTGTTTGTCTTTACAGTCTGGGATAGATGTTGTGGGTTTTCAACCTCATGACTGTCAATGAAAGAAAGTCATTGGAGACTGAACCTGTATCACAGAACATATGGCAATAGAGAGATAAAATGTACTTAAGATATATAATGAATGAAAATTATACATTTAATCTTTTGAGAGAAATGATGTAAAATAGTGATTTCAAAGGATTTTACATGAAATAAGAAATCACTAATGTAGAAAGAAGTTTGAGTTCAATGATAACATTACCAGCTTACAAACAGCCATATCCCTCAGATAAACCTTTGCCGTTATCTCCAAAGGTAACCAGGGGGCCAGCTTTCTCAACCACATTTGATAGCAATGCTCTATCTCCGGTCATATGTCTTGATGATCCACTGTCAAGAATCCATACTACCGGTTACACATGTTTAATGCCCTGCACTACAAATGGATTAGACCTTCTTCGGAACCCAAATTTGGTTGGGCCCGACATACTTGTAGAATTGTCCTTTGTCAGGCAAAACAACATTTTTAACTTTCATGGTCTCAACTTTCTCAATGACTGAACATTTGACCTTATAAACAGCCTTAACAAATTTCTGTTTAAGCTTAGGCACAAATGTCGCCTTTCTAGCCTTAGAAGGACTAACAGTCTTAGACCTATCATTCTTCTTATTATTCACATGCTAACGAGGAGTAGTCTTATCATTAGAAACATGCTTACCACTAAAATAAGCATACATCAAATTGAAAGCACAAGACATACAATTAGCAACACCACATGCTTTATGAGAGTGATTAACAACAGGTAATTTATGCATGGTAGACATGGCATTTTTGTTATCCAACTCATGTGTGTCTGAGTTAGTCTCAGTTGCATTCACAACTTTGACTGGAACTTTTGACACACTTGACTCGGAAACAACCTTCTCATTAGCATGATCTTCAGCACGTATTTCTTCTTGAATAACAGAAGAGGTCGCATCAAATGGTTCAGCAATTGATGCTTTATAGAGGGGTTCATCAACACCCTTAAGCAAATGTGGTACTTCCCCCCCTTTAGCACGGACATGAGGAGGGGAGTTTATGCCTAATTCTCCAATAGCAGCATTATAATCATAACATATTCCATATGTTTGATTAACAGCTTGCTTACTGTAGAACTCTTTAGCCTTTGAACAAGAATTGAAGTAGGCTCTAACCTTAGTCTCAAGACCGGTGATCTTGTCTTTGAGAATAGTTTCGAGTTTTCTATAACAGTCAACTCTATTCTCTAGAAAAGATACTTGTTCTTTTAACTTATCTTGATTAATGTGCACAAGTCTTAATTCATTGACCTCTTTCTCAAGGTCTTTGATCTGTAAAGTTAACAGTTCAGTATCACGACGAGCACAATCTAAGTTACCTCCTAGATGATAAACTAATTCAGCATCAGTATATTTTACCTCTTTTCTTGACGATGAAACTTTTCCATCAATAGCCATAAGAGCAAGATTCCCTTCTTCTTCATCTTCACCATCAGTATCATCCCATCTTCTTCCCTTTGCCAGATAAGCCCTTTCAGAGTTACTCTTCTGATTTGAATCATAAGAGTTCTTCCTTACTTGCTTTGGCTTCCTACATTCTGTGACAAAGTGTCTCAACTCATTGTAGTTATAGCATCTAATGGTGCTCCGATCAACCATCCCTGTTTTGTATCCACCACTGCTGGTGTTTGAGGATGAAGATCCACCTTTCTGGAATTTGTTGTAGTTGGACTTGTACTTGAACTTGGGATTTCTCTTGAATCTGACATTGGAGAATCTCTTGACAATTTGGGCCATTGACTCATCTTCCAATTGCTCCAGCTCTTCCAAGGAATAAAAATCATCACTGGATTGATTTGTAGTAGGAGGATCATATTCTGCTACTAATACATTTTCCTCAGCCTTGGAATACTGTACCATTCTTTCCGACTGTTGAGATTGTTGTTGTTGTTGACCTTCAGCTACAAGAGCAGTAGATGTGCTGACCATTCTATCTTTCCCGTAGACTTCCTTTTGCTGAATCTGCTCCAACTCATAGGTTTTTAACACACCATAGAGTCTATCCAAAGAAATCTCACTCAGATCTCTAGCTTCTCTAATGGCAGTGATTCTATGTTCAAGATGAGTTGACAGTGTTAAAATGAACTTTTTGTTGACCTCCCTGATTGAATAATATTTTCCATTTATGTTCAGGTTGTTAATCAACGCATTGTACCTCTCAAACTCTTCAGTAATTCCTTCTCCTGGATTTGATTTAAAATGTTCATACTCAGAGGTTAGGATCTCCACCTTGTTCTCCCTGACTTCCTCTGCGCCTTCATTAATCACCTCAATAGTTTCCCACATGTGTTTGGAATTTTTACAGTTCATCACATGTCTGTTCATCAAGGGATCAAGGGAATCAATTAATATTAATTGAAGGCTGGCATCCAAGGAGGCTTCTTCCTTTTCAGCATGAGTAAAATCTTCAGGCTCTTTTGCATAGGTTCTAACTTTGGTAATCACAACATCATCTACTATCACCTCTGGTTCAATAACCATCGGAGTTTTTAGACCCTTCTTTAACAAGTTCAGATATTTGGGATTTGCAACTTGTAAAAGTAATAGCATCTTCTTCTTCCACATGATATAATTTTCTTTATCAAATAGTGGAATTTTAACGGTTCCAACTTTTTGTGAAGTCATTATGAATTTTTGAATAAATAAAAATTCACGGAGTTGAAAAAATCATAAAAGTCTAGGATCTTGATTTGTTCGTTAATCAGAAGGCTCGGATACCAATTGTTAGGTCCAAATGTGTTTGTAGAAGGGGGGTTGAATATAAATAGTACCGAATAATCGAATTAAATGCGGAATAAAAATATGAAATAAAATTCAAGTTAAATAAAAATATTATTAAACTTGAAAGGTGTAACAACAACTGTATCGATTATAAAGAATTAATCTCAAATTAATTATCAGAAATCTAGAATAAATTCGACATGAACTTTTTCTATTTTTGTAATAAAAAGATTCAAATGCTAAACGCAATTTGAGATTAAGTTCTAGGGATTTTGATCCGCTAGATAGTTACACAAGAATAAGAGAATGATTTCTAGTTGATTGGATTTAACTTTACAAACTAGAAATTATGATCTTTAAGTTTGCAGATGAAGGATGAAATATTTTGCTTCTCTTTTCTGCTGAGTTCTTGTTTGTTGACTTGTGTTCTGTATATTTTTTTTTATCTTCTGCTTCTGCTGTCTTTTTAAATAGAAGCAACAGACTCAAATGAACTGGAATGACAATCCCATAGCTGGCAAGACTTTCGGTAGGACAATCGATTGAACTGGTAGAACTTTCGGCAAGACAATCAAATAAACTGGCATGACTTTCGGTATGACTATTGATTGTCATATCGATTGTCATACTAATACAAAAGATTGTCTTGCTGAATTAAAACATATTTTAATCTAATTAAAATTCTGAAAATCCTTAATATTAATTCCGAATTAATTAATCAATTAATTCAATTAATCAATAAATTAATCTTTGCAGATATAATTTATTTTCTTAATTAAATTATATGACTTAATTAATTAATAGAGAATTAATACTAACCTTGAGCAGCAACCATTCTTCTGAAAATCTTCTGAAAATCACTGAGAATTATGAATCAATTCCACCACTTCAATGTTGACACTCGATGTACTGTCTGGTTCATGAGTGACTAACTTCCGTGACGTTTCTTCATGTCTTGACTTTGATAATTGATTTTCTTCAGATTAAATCCTTGTAATTCTTTGATACCCTGACGAGATCTCTGTCACTTGATTAAATCCACAACCATGATTTATATCACTGAGGCTTGATCAATTTCTTGAACTTCTTCCAGTGAATTAATTCCTCAAGTCTGTAGATGAACCTTGTTTCTGAATCCTTTGACAGATGTTACTTTGCGAGATCTCTTTGACGGTAGATCCACTATTTACTTATTACATTCTTATTTGAGTTGAGTTAAATCCTCTAATATACAAATAGGCTATGACATATGCCTTGCAAGTATTATAATAAAATATTAAAATAAATGAAATAAATATTATATATAATATTTTATTAAATTTGTATTTCAATTTTTAATTGTAATAATTTTATTATTAAGAATATTTGTCTATAGTATGTAGATTAATGATTTTGCAAGGTTATTCTCAAATTAAAAATATATTTGATACAAATAAAAAAATAACTAATCATACATTTAAAAAGACTTAAAATTATTATTATTATTATTAATTTCATACTAGGTTTAGATTTATCAACAGCTAAGCACATCACGGCACAAAGTAATCTTCAATCTCTAATTACAACCAAACCATACTATTTTATCTCCTTTACTCCAATTATATATAGGATATAATTATTATTATTATTATTATTATTATTATTATTATTATTATTATTATTATTATATTACTTCCTAGTTTTTATGTTTTATAAAATTCATGTACTCTAAATTTTTTAAAAGACAATTGATACCTTTCCCGTTTTACAAATTCAAACAAAACACATGTAATATTTATACCTAAATATAATCTAAATGTGTTTCTTATTTTAAATGATAAAAATTAAAAATTATTTTTTATAAATATTTTTAATCAAACTTACACATTTCATTTTTTTCTTTTAAAAATAATATACTTTTACCCGATTAATAAATAATTTGTTACTTCTTACTTAAATTTATTTTTATTAACATAATTGTTACTTGTAATATATATAAATATTTTTAATATTATTTTATATCAATTAAAATGCGTAATTATAGTTTAAATTATTTTATTTATTACCTATTATGTTTGTTATACAGATTATTAGATGAAATAAATATAGTATATAATATATTTTATTTTATTAGATTTGTATTTCAATTTTAAATTGTAATGATATTATTATTATTATTATTATATTTTTTCCTCGTTTTATGTTTTATAGGATTGATGTACTCTAATTTTTTAAAAGACAATCCGTCGGAATTTGCATCTTGTCCTGTTTGTGACAATATTTCATAACTTTTCGGTTCTAGTAATGATTTTGAAGAAAAATTCTTTATATTTTTTGTGATAATACTTTTAAATTTATTTTGCTAGTTTGCTTTTCAATTTTAAATTATAATAGTTTATGATTATTGATATATTTCTACCTATTTTTTAAATTTTATAAAATTCATGTACTCGTAATTTTTCCGTTTTACAAAATGCAACAAAACGCCTGTAATATTTATACATAAACATAAATATGATCAAAATGTATTTATTACTTTATATGATAAAAATTAAAATTATCTTTTTAAAAATTAACCCAATTAACAAATAATTGGTTTTATTCTTACTTAGATTTATGTTTATTAAGAAAATTGTTGCTTGTATAATATATATATATATGTAATTATTTTAATATTATTTTATATTATTTAAGAATGTGTAATCATTATTTTATTTCTTAATTAGTTACCTACTGTGTTTGTTATACATATTGTTAAGTATTATAATGGAATATTAGAATAAATAAAATAAATATAATATATAGTGTATTTTATTAGATTTTCATTCATTTTGAAATTGTAATGGTTTCATTATTATTATTATTATTATTATTATTATTATTATTTATATAATAATAATAATAATAATAATAATGGAATATTAGAATAAATAAAATAATTATAGTATAGAGTGTATTTTATTAGATTTGCATTCATTTTGAAATTGTAATAGTTTCATTATTATTATTATTATTTACATAATAATAATAATAATAAGAATAATTATTATTATTATTATTATTATTATTATTATTATATTTTTTCCTCATTTTTATGTTTCATAAGATTGATGTACTCTAAATTTTTTAAAAGAACCAAAATACGTGTAATATTTATACTAATATTATACCGAAGTATAATTTAAATGTGTTTCTTTTTTTATAAGATAAAAATAAAATTATCTATTTAAAAATATTTTAAATCAAACTTACACATTTCATTTTATTTGTTAAAAACTGATACTACATTAATTGGATTAAGAAATAATTTCTTAATTGTTACTTATATTTATTTATATTTAAGATAATTGTTTCTTGTATTATTCACACACACATATATATATGTTATTCCCAAGGAACTAACAATGAGATTTACAGAAGGGGGTTGAATATAAATCTCAAAACCTTTTCAAGTTTTGAGCAGTTTCAAAGGCTAAGTGTTTTGATGAACAGTTGTGTGTGAATTGCTTTGAGCAGGTGCAGACAGATATATATTCAAGACACAAATGTAAAGAACACAAAGGCTTCAAAAACTTTTCTGGTGGATTTGTTGTTCCACCAGAGATGTGTATTTCAGAAAATCTGTGATTCAAAGAATTGATCACAGCTCCGTCCTAGTACAAACTAGATGATTTTCTCTCTGGATTTTTCTAAACAGCTCTGAAAAATTCACAACACTCTAATTACTGGCTGCAACTTGGTTTATATATCACCAAGTTTACAAGTGAAGATTAAAGTACAAATACAATTAAAAAGGTTCTTCACATGTTTCTTCTTCATTTCTCTATCCAATGCAATCTAGGATAATCTGTGAATCTTTGAATACTTCCTTGTTTGCACCGGAATGAAAATGCTGCATTTTCTTGATTCCTCCAAGCGGCTACCACATTCCAATTGTCACTGTCAACCCATGTGCCTCTGTCAGCTTATGAATTGTCACTGTTAACTGCTATTGAACTGAGCATCTGTTGAAGCTTTCATCCGTTGATGGCTTTATCCGTTGATGCTTTATCAGTTGAAGCTTTATCCGTTGATGCATTAGCAGTTGAAGCTTTATCCGTTGATGCACTCATCCGTTGATGGATGTTATCCGTTGAAGCTTTAGAGACATCCGTTGAAGCTTTATTTCTCATCCGTTAAAGGCCTTTAATTCATCAGTTGATACTACTTCATTTATACAAAATTACAAGGCATGAAATATTTACAATTAGCCCTTCTATTTGCATATCCACTAGTAGTCAACATGACTTATAATTTCCCACAACATCTAAGAATTGTAACTTCAATACAGAAATTGAAATGTGCTACAATACTAAACTTATTTCTAAGTAAAGCTGCTCCATCAACGAATAGCCATAATGCTCTTATCCGCTGAGGTTACAAACACTAGATTTCTACTTAAGTATTTTGTTTAACTTATCATCAAACTAATACACATATTCCTAACAATCTCCCCCTATTTATGTCTACTAGAATTGTAGGCATAAATTTGAGTTTATCTTGATGATAACAAAACACTTAACAAATATATGAACTGAAATCAAGTAGAAATTCAAAAGTTCTGCCAAAGTGTATGTATTGAGATAATATTGAAGAATTACATTGTTTCCAAGGATGCTCCTTTAGGCTGAGCAAATTTTTCTTTTTCCTTTGATCCCTTGTTTTCTTCCCTAGCCTCCTGTCATTTTCCTCTACTTGGAGTTGGAGTTGTCTGTAAAATTCAGCTTCATCTTCTTCACTGATATCCAACTTAGATTGCATGTCCTTGAGAGTTTCATTACTGGCAATTTTAAGCTGGTCTTCAAGTCTGAAAAATCTTCTGACTCCTTTATTGTCTCTGAACTCCATAAATCAATGAGGTGATTTATGAATTGTAATTCCATGCTCAGGTATGAGTAATGTTCTAGGCAAGGAATTAGACTCCCACCAAGTTTTCCTTATGCTGGAAATCTTGTCGAGAATCTCAGTTTTGGCAGTCCTGGTAAAGCCAGAATCCCTTTTGATAGCTGAGTAGACTCTAACCAAGGTAGAATAGCCTTCATTCAGAATTCTTTGAAGAGGCCAAGTCTTTTCCTCACTTCCTTTATACTTGAACACTAGCCTTTCTGGGAGCTGTTTGTATGCACTTATTCCCCTTACTCCTCCAGCTCATCCGGATAGAGTTCAATATCTGTAAACTCTTTTATGTCACAAATGTGAACATAATCATCCTTTGAGGCTTGTGTCTTAGGCTTAGGTTTATATTTCTGAGTGAATTTACTTGAGGTTGGGGGAGGTGTTGATTTGGATTTTCTTTTCAGTTTCTTTGGTGGTGGAGAGGTAGTTAGGAAGGTAGGCAAGTTGATGGTGTCACAATCAATAGGTTCCTCTTTATGGATGATTGGTTCACCATGGACATTTATACTAGGATCAGCAACAAAAGGTTCAGGAATGGAAGGTAGTGGTTTAGATTTTGATTGGGTTTCCACAGTGTCATCTTCACTCTTCCTTTTTGCATTGGCCTTTTTCTGTTCCCTTTCTACCATTCCTTTCTTTCCTCCACACTCTCACCAACCACATTCCCCTTATCCACATTTCTGCTTTCAATCTTTTCTTCTTCACTCTTGTCTTCAATCTTCTTCTTTTCTTCAGTCTGACTTGACTTTAGCTATTTTTCAAGCTTTGCTTGTGCTCTTTTGTCAGCCTTCAGCTTTTTAGCTTCTTCCTTTAACCTCATGGTTTCTTCCCTCTTGGCTTTTGAGAATTTGGTTTGTCCTTGCATCACACAGATACCCTTTCCCTCTCTATAAATGATAGCCATATTCATTCTTTCCACTACATCATTGGTCTCTTTGTGCTTTATGATGCTACCACCTAAAACTTTGTCTTCATTAGGTTTTGGAAGAGGAAAATCCACTTCTTTTGGTTGACCAAAGTTTGGAGGGTTCTTTGTAGAGTCCCTGTTGAATCTAGTGGATGGATTGAGTACCATGGATTTTAAATTCCTGAAAGAAGTTTCTCCAACCTTATTCCTCCTTACTGGCTTGTACTCCATAATGATTGGCTCAACCTTTGTGCTATGTTTCACAGATAATGATTTTGAAGTTGTAGAGCCAAACACATATTGCATCCTTTCATCAATTTTTCTCTTTTGCTCCTTCACCTTCATCTCAGCTGCTGCTAGCTGGATTAGATCAATTCCATCAAGCTTTCCTTTGATTTGAAGTGTTGGAGAAGTAGTGATGGTAGGAACTAGCACTTTGGATATTTGAATGTTTGTAGATGGCTCCCCTCCCCCTTCCACTTTATTCTCCCCCTTTTTGTTATCATCAAGGAGAGGAGTCAGGTCTTGTGCTTTAGCCAGTTGCATTAGAAGACTTGTTTGAGACTGTTGATTTTGAAGAATGGTGACCACAGAGTTTTCAATAACTTGAACTCTGTCCTCCAATTTGGCTAGCCTCTTTTCAGCACCCGATTCTCTTCTCAGTCTCAATAACAAGTCCTGCATGGTACCATAGGGCATGACTGAATCCAGCTTCTCAGAATTGTAGGGCTTCAAGTCAGCTATATCCTTCTTGAGTTCATCCACACTCAGATTCTGTCTTAATTGTTGTAGCTTCATGAAATGTAGGGAATCTATGTGGGCTTTAAGAATAGCCTTGGTACCATCATTGGAGGTGTTCTGAATGGCTTTTTGGACAGACATGATTTGTTTGATTAAGGATACATTGAATTGTCCTGGTGTAGACTCCTTTGTCAATGCCCATTCAGGTAAATCTGGAATAGAACTTGGGCCTTCATCTCCCCCTAAGTTCATGCTTCCATCAAATGAAACAGAGTCATCATCATTAGAATTTACTCCAAATTCTTCAGATGGCTCACCAGCTGTAGAAGGCATCAAGTTGACAGCAGCTTTATCCCTTTGTAGAGATTCTGAAGTATGTACTAGATTTAAAGTCTTTTCTGCCTCCTCATTGCTCTGAGTAGCCAACAATTGATAGGCTGATACAGGATGAGTAAAAGTGTCAGCATTCAAGGAAATGTTATCAATTACAGCTTTGTAATGTTGCTGAAATTGTCTTTCCTTTTCAGCATCATCCACAATCATTGAATCATTAGCAATGGCTGGATCCACCTTTATACCTTCTGTACCTGCTTTTCTCTCAATTTCTCTCTTAATTGAGAAATAATAATAATAATAATAATAATTATTATTATTATTATTATTATTATTATTATTATTATATTTTTTCCTCATTTTTATATTTCATAAGATTGATGTACTCTAAATTTTTTAAAAGAACCAAAATACGTGTAATATTTATACTAATATTATACCGAAGTATAATTTAAATGTGTTTCTTTTTTTATAAGATAAAAATAAAATTATCTATTTAAAAATATTTTAAATCAAACTTACACATTTCATTTTATTTGTTAAAAACTGATACTACATTAATTGGATTTAGAAATAATTTCTTAATTGTTACTTATATTTATTTATATTTAAGATAATTGTTTCTTGTATTATTCACACACACATATATATATGTTATTCCCAAGGAACTAACAATGAGATTTACAGAAGGGGGTTGAACGTAAATCTCAAAACTTTTTCAAGTTTTGAGCAGTTTCAAAGGCTAAGTGTTTTGATGAACAGTTGTGTGTGAATTGTTTTGAGCAGATGCAGACAGATATATATTCAAGACACAAATGTAAAGAACACAAAGGCTTCAAAAACTTTTCTGGTGGATTTGTTGTTCCACTAGAGATGTATATTTCAGAAAATCTGTGATTCAAAGAATTGATCACAGCTGCGTCCTAGTACAAACTAGATGATTTTCTCTCTGGATTTTTCTAAACAGCTCTGAAAAAATTCACACTCTAATTACTAGCTGCAACTTGGTTTATATATCACCAAGTTTACAAGTGAAGACAAAAGTACAAATACAATTAAAAAGGTTCGTCACATGTTTCTTCTTCATTTCTCTATCCAATGCAATCTAGGATAATCCGTGAATCGTTGATTACTTCCTTGTTTGCACCAGAATGGAAATGTAGCATTTTCTTGATTCCTCCAAGAGGCTATCACATTCCAATTGTCTCTGTCAACCCATGTGCCTCTGTTAGCTTATGAATTGTCACTGTCAACTGCTATTGAACTGAGCATCCGTTGAAGCTTTCATCCGTTGATGGCTTTATCTGTTGATGCTTTATCAGTTTAAGCTTTATCCGTTGATGTATTAGCAGTTGAAGCTTTATCCGTTGATGCACTCATCCATTGATGGATGTTATCCGTTGAAGCTTTAGAGACATCCGTTGAAGCTTTGTTTCTCATCCGTTGAAGGCCTTTAATTCATCAGTTGATACTACTTCATTTATACAAAATTACAAGGCATGAAATATTTACAATTAGCCCTCTTATTTGCATATCCACTAGTACTCAACATGACTTATAATTTCCCACAACATCTAAGAATTATAACTTAAATACAGAAACTGAAATGTGCTACAATACTAAACTTATTTCTAAGTAAAACTGCTCCATCAACGGATAGCCAGAATGGTCTTATCTGTTGAGGTTACAAACACTAGATTTCTATTTAAGTGTTTTGTTTAACTTATCATCAAACTAATACACATATTCCTAACAATATATATATATATAATATTTTGTATTTTTATTTTATACCATTTACGAATATATATCTATAGTTCAGTTTTTTAATTAGTTATCTATTGTGGTATAATTTGTATGCGATGATTATCATTTCTTTATATATTTATTGAATATTTTTTTTATTTAATAAAATTTTAATATAATAATTCCTTCCCTAAATAAATTTGATGTCTTTCGTAAATAATATATTTTCCAAAAAAATGTACTTTTTGCACTTTTATATTTAATTATTATTGTATTTTTATATTTGACTTTCATAACCTAAATATAGCATATGTGTTATAATTTATCTTCTTTCTTTCTTATATATTTGATTTTCACATTATAAATTTTTAAAGAGATTACTTTAGTCATGCCACATAATATCTTTACGTAATTATTTTTCTTTTATTTATATATATTTTTTTCTGGAGTTTGATCAAAAATTGAAAAGTTATTTTGATTTGCATCTTGAAAAAATACTTTACATTTAATTTTCATGGTACTTTAAATGTATTTCATTATATTTGTATTTCAATTTTAAATTGTAATAATTTATTATTATTATTATTATTATTATATTTCAAACTTATTCATTACAATTTTTTTTAAGAAAATGATACAAATTTAACCCGATTATTAATGATTTGTTAATTGTTACTTATATTTTTTTATGAAAATAATAATTTCTTGTATTATATATAATATAATACTCTCAATATTTTTTATATCAATTAAGAATATATAATTATAGTTCAATTTCTTATGTTTATTAATTATAATTTAATTTCTTAATTAATTATCTATTTATAAAGATTATTAAGTATTTTAATGGAATATTAAAATAGTTCAAATACATATAGCATATAATATATTTATTGGATTTTTATTTTAATTTTAATTTATAATAGTTTTATTATTATTATTATTATTATTATTATTATTATTATTATTATTATTATTATTATTATTATTACACTTTCACCCGTGCAACCTCACCCTATTTGGGAATTGTATGCCTGTAACAATATTTTACATTTTTTTCTATTCTATTAATGATTTTGAAAAAAAATACTTTACATTTAATTTTCAGGGTACTTTAAATGTGTTTCATTATATTTGTATTTCAATTTTAAATTTTAATAATTTATTATTATTATTATTATTATTATTATTATTATTATTATTATTATTATTATTATTATATTTCAAACTTACTCATTCCAATTTTTTTAAGAAAATGATACTAATTTAACCCGATTATAAATGTTTTGTTAATTGTTACTTATATTTTTTTTATTAAAATAATTATTGCCTGTATTATATATAATATAATACTTTCAATATTTTTTATATAAATTAAGAATATATATATATATATAATATATAATACTTTCAATATTTTTTATATCAATTAGGAATATATAAATATAGTTCAATTTCTTAATTGTATATGTTTATTATACAGATTATTATTAGATATAGTAGGAGAATAATAGGATATCTTTTACTACCTATACCTTAGCACTACTCTAATTATTTATAGGATATAATTCTATATATAATTATATGTTCTTGAGATTTTTTATTTAGAATTACTTAAGTTGGGAAAAAATTATATTACTAATTGAAAGATATATCTTATTATTATTTATATATATGTTTATGAAATATAATAATTTTTTAATTAAAAGATAAGTTTTACTCATTTTAGTAGTGTACTAATTACCTTTAATTTGATTTAATTTTTGTATTGTTCGGAGACCCTGTTTTGTTCGGTTTGATTTGAATTTTGTATAAAATAGAATAAAATATATAATTTTTGTTTTAAATCCAATAAATGATACATGCAATTACCTTTAATTTGTTGTGAGGTTTTTACCCTACTTTATGATACGTGAACTTTTGACCCCTAACTTGATGCTCTATGTCACCTCACGAAAAAATATTAAAAATAATATTTTTTTTGGTATAAATGATCGAAAATATCAATTCTGATAGTGGATAGCTGAAAATACCGTTTAATATACCCATTTAGAATTTAGGTATCATATTTGTAATAAATACGCATTTGCCAAATTGGTATCCAATTTTTTTATGATATGTATTTGACAAATGCATATCTCAATGTAATAGCCGAACTGAAAATGTGTATCTTTAATAAATTTTTGACATACTCAATTCTCAAATGTATATTACACTTACCCAATTAAGAAATGTGTAACCAAAACGGTATTTTTAATAATATATTTTGAAAATGTGTACTTTTGAGCAATTTCACCCAATAATGAGTAATTTTACCATCACTCTCCCCGCATCAATAACTTAAATGGAGTGCTAACATGGGTGTCGGCCGTTAACACCCTCAAGATTCTCTTGTTAATATTTTTATGATATTAAAAAATATATTTTATAATATATATATAAAAATATATTTTTTAATAATATATTTAAAAGAATCAGTAATTTAACATCTAAAAATTTTACTTAAATTTTGATCATTCATGAACTATAAGAATTTTACATAAAATATAATCCACGTAGGCAGTGACTTATGTAAACAGTAAAAATACAGGAAGTAGTAGCTGTAGTTACGGTGAAGGTAGCATCCTTATATAGTCCTCCATTTTAGCAGCTTCTGAATGATGATTGAGATATATCAATCAGTCAAGAGACGTACATGTATAAATCTATACCATGCACAGATCACGGCAATCTTTTAGATTTCAGAAATTAAAAAGACTAGTAATATGCCCGCGCTAAACATAGGGGTTTTTTTTTATTTTCTTAAATTTTTATGATAATTTTTCCCAGTTTTATTAAATTAATATAAGTATATTAAATTATTTTACGAACCTAATTAAGAAAGAAAAATAAAATATTGTTAAATTTAACGAACTGCTTCCGTTTTTTATGCATCTGTCCTCGTTTAATATTTAAATATATTATTATATTTAACTAACTGCATTCGTTCTTTTTCGTGCATATGTCCTTGTTTATCGTTTATAGATATAAAAATTGAAACGAAATAGTACAATATTTTCATTATAAAATTATGAAAATATTTTTTTTGTCCGCTAACACAAAAATTCGTCCACAACTCATATAATTTTAGCTGTATTCTAAAAAATGCCAAAGTCTTACTTAAAAAATGCTAAAGTCTTAACTTTTAAAATTGTAAAAATTTACGTAATATATTATTGTTACAAAATTTTGAAAAAAATATTTTTTTTCCCGCAAACACTAAAATTCGTCCACAGCTCATATAATTTTCCTTGTATTCTAAAAAATGTCAGAGTCTTGCTTATAAAAAATGCCAAAGACTTATTTTTTTAAATTTTCAAAAATGATGCAATATATTTTAATTATAAAATTGTTAATCAATATTTTTTTCTCCGCTAACACAACATTCCGTCCACAATTCATATAATTTAAAAGTTATTCTAAGAATTATGCAAAATTCAAATATTTTCAACATATCTCATTTGATTTATTACATAATTAAATTAAATTAGTTTTAAATTATTTAGTGATACAATAAAAAAAAAATTATTGATTCATAAAAAGGATATTTTTTTCGCAAACACTAAAATTCGTCCACAGTTGCTATAATTTTCATTGTATTCTAAAAAATATCAGAGTCTTGCTTATAAAAAATGCCAAAGGCTTATTTTTTTTAAATATTCAAAAATTATGTAATATATTTTTATTACAAAATTGTTAATCAATATTTTTTTTCTCCGCTAACACAACATTCCGTCCACAACTCATATAGTTTTAAATTTATTCTAATAATTATGCAAAATTCAAATATTTTCAACATATCTCATTTGATTTATTAGGTAATTAAATTAAATTAGTTAGTGATACAATAAAAATTTATCTATTGGTTCATAAAAAGGATATAGGGCAAAAGTAGTTGAATTTATTACTCTTGTCTAATGTAGAAAAGGGGTTGTATGCAGATATAGGACTCCGGTCGTTTCTCTCGATTGCTGCTCAAATCTCTGGCGTAGAAGGTCGATTGCTGCTCTATCAATCATCATACCAAGCTCAATCCTCAGATAATCTACACTACGGTACTAATTCATCAATCATCTATTACTGTTTGTTTAATTTGAAGTCCCGATTGTATGCTTCAATTGTCCCAATCAGTTGTTTGTAGTAGTTTATCTAACTTACGTTGTCTGATCTGTATGATACTTGAGAAAAATAATTCAAGTTGTATTGATCTTAATTGATGCATGTAAAGATTTAATTCGATCGGGTTATGAATAGTAGAATCCGCATAATTTGAGAACCAGAGCAAATTGATGTTTTATTTTATGAGTAGTAAACATGTAGGTATGTTCTATTTGGTATATGCATTCACAGTTGTAGTTTTTCCTTTTGTTTAAATCACGGGAAAGGAATTTGATATGGGATACTCTTCCTCAATTGTACATTACTTGTTCTACTCGGTTCCCGATTTATCATTTTTTTAGTAGTCTCCGCACAATGTGAGAAGCAGAGCAAATTGATGTTTAATTTTAGCAGTAGTAAACATCGAGGTATGTAGAATTCGATATATGAATTCACAATTATAGTTTTTTATTTTGTTTAAAGTCATGGCCAAGTCATTTGATATGCGATACTCTGCTGTAATTGTACAGTACTTGTTGTTATATTCGGTGTAGAATTTCGATAATTTAGTAATGGTTAATACAGTGGCCTTTAGTAATAGTGAATACTTGTTGTTCTACTATGTTTTTTCAGTCGTGATACCATAGATGAATTTCCAAAGTTTAGTTTGTTGCAATGGGTATAATGATTCGAAAGTGTTCCTCATTCTGGCTACTTAATTGACACTTGATTTAGTACATTTTTTCTGGAAAGTAAACATCGGAACAGTTTTGCTACTTTATAGATGAATTAGGAGATGATAGTGTTACAGAGGCTCCGACATACAATTATTATCATTTTATATGAGTTATATTGCCTGTTTATATTACAGATATGAGTGGAAATACTGATTTCCGTAGTGCAAACATGTAAACCTTGAAAGATTCAGAGATGGTAAACTAAAATTTTCTATCAATCCTTGTAATTTACTATATTATATTCATCATTTTTAACTCTACATATTATGTGTGCTCTTTATTCAACATTACATCAGCTTAGGTACTTTAGCGAGGAAAATCCATCGTTCTTTGTAACTCTCCCACGTGATGACAAAAACCTTCGTGAAATGGTATAATTTACTAATATAATTCTAATGTGTATTTTACTTTCATTTTATCTTATTTCATGCCTGAAGAATTTAATGATATTGTATGATTTAAAAGTACTAATGTGTAAACAAATTTGTCAATTTCCAGAAACTACCTGATAACTTCGTTAATAATGTTCGAGAATATATTCCAAGTAAAGTAATTCTTGTACTTGCTAATGGACATGAAACATATGTAAATTTCAAGAAGTCGGAACAGTCTCTCTGTCACATGAAAGAGTTCAACATTGATTGTCGAGGTTTGTTCGGTTCCACTGTGATTTACTCTTATAAGGGCAACGGGAAATTCTTTGTGAATTGTTTGAGGGATGACCTCTGCGAGGTTATATACTTCAAGAATAGGACAATTCCACGCGACACTTTCTATGATCAAGGTACTATACACAAACTTAATAAAATCTTGTTGGACTACTATGATAAAAATAAAGTTTCTTATGAATGATATGTTTTTTTCAGATTTAATGACTGATATAGGATGGAAGTTCCTGGTGTTACTTAACAATCATGCATTTCAAATTGGAGACTATGTTTTTTCGGTTCTATTAATGTGTCAGACTACTGCTTCTCCTTCTCATCATGTTTTTATAACATGTTACGTTACTATAGTTGTGTAGCTACTTTATCGTGACGGGCACGCATTGTTGAAATTTAATTAATGGCATTAAGATGGTTTATTTTATCTTTGTTATTATATTTTTGCAGAGTAGTTAGAAATTCTATTGTTGTAGTTTATCTTTCTTTCTATATTAAAAAAATAGAAAATTATGAGTACATTTTGACACATAAAATGGAATATATGTATTTTGATTATTTTTTTATCGTATGTTTACAATTTCTGATTAACTACCAAAAAATATAAAGTCATAAGCTATATGTAAAATGTAAAAATAATATAACATGTCTATTTTTATAGGAAGAATTTCGTATAACAGTGTTGTGGAGGTTAATGGGCGGAACAAGGATCAAGGGCGGTGTTTGAAGGCGGAGGAATGTTATGTATGGTGGTGGCTGAGCTTGTATGTTGACTCCTCAAGAAAGAATAGGGTTTGTTATTCTCTATCAAGTGTCGACTCATGTCTCATACAAGTGCCTACGTACCCTATTTATAGGGATCAAGCCTCACGTAATTCTTAGGGAACAAGTCAAGTAAGCTAGGGTTAGGGTTCTCCAACCCGTGCAGCCCATGCCTACTATAAAGTCAGGCCTTCAGCCAATTAGTCACGTAAATCTCGACCGGCTCCACACGCTTCCTACAATCTCGCGGCATCTCCGCAATCCTTCCCGTGATTGTAGAAACAACCCGTGTCGGCCTCGAAATCTATGAGCAACTCAATCATCTATGAGTTACTTTCCATATCGAACACAAAGTCCTCTAATGCGGACCGGCCTGGCGGCCTCGGCCCGTACCGCCTTCATTTTTAATCAATAAATATAATATTATCTTCAACTCCATTAGATGTGAGCTCATGGGCCCAGCCCGCGTGTGGGCAACCGAGCCCAGCTCGAGTACTGTCACTTGAGCCCACCTCGCGTATGAGAACCCAGACGGTAAGTATGAGCCTACCTTACAGGTGTGAGCCCAGCCCGCACGTCATGAGCCCAGCTCGCACGTGCTGAGCCCAGCTCGCACGTGCTGGCCCAAGTTACATTAGTCCATGATTCTAGCCCACACATGAGAGTCTAGCTATTCAATGCACCTATAGGGACCTGTTTTAGGGCCCATGACCGAAGGCGGGCATAACAACTACCCCCCAAAATTCCTGGTCGCATCTTGAGGCAAGGAATTTTTCCAGTCTTCTCTTCTCCTTTTTTTTCCGCAGGTACGAGCCTACCAGACCGCACCAAACCGCCTCGCGTGCCTCGCCTCGCATGCCTTTCATTTAACATTTATTTTGACAGCTGTTGGACAGCTGGCGTGGGGATCTGTGTCATCTTCTGAGATGGTGACACGTGTCGCCTCCCCTTTCTCTCTCCTATTCCCTATAAATATGTGAGATTTCAATTTATTTCTCACATTTCCAAAAACACTTCTCGAATTGCTGCTCAATTTGCTCAAGGATCTACCACGGCGAAGATCATCATCTCCACAAGAACCGTCTACCGGCGGCGATATTCTCCCGGCACAGATTCATCAGGATCTTCATACACCTCTCCAACAGGTATTCTTCGATTCGAGCCCATTTTCATTCATACTTAGTCCTTTAATTTGAGCACACACCACTTGTTTGATGCGAGCCCCCACACACTCACGTAATGCGATGCGAGCTCTCACACTTTCTTCTAACTCGATGCGATCCCACACACAATCACATAACGCGATGCGGGCCCGTCATTTGGATACCTAGGTGCAATTTCGTGTGAGATGTGAGAACACCTAGGTGCGCCCCCATACTTGTTTTTGTTTTCTTTTTAGGGCCACACACTAATTTTTACCATCTTTTACAGATGTTGAGTGCGTCTTCAGCCCGCTCCTATGGATCATCTCGCTCTTCCTCGAGCCCGGCTCGCACCTCTGCTAGCCCGGTTCATTCTTCAGCCACTCCGTCACCATTAAACCAATATCCACCCGAGCAGCGAGGCTCAAAGGATTTTCAACACGAGTTGACTTCCCTTTTTGGTCGTCTTAGCCAACCCATCTCTCCTGGCTCAGCTATCACTCCTCAAGGGGCTTTGAACATTGCTAGAGTTGAGAACTCGATGCGAGCAGCTGGATACGGCTCGCTTGATATTCACCTCGACCCGAACCCTGAGGATTTCACTAGGGAGAAGAATATATATGACAGGAGAGATAGGCCCGTGGACCTTTCTCGTATTCCAGCCTCCCTTGGGGTAGAAGAGCTGCTAAACCGCAAGCCTGCTCCCTTGGATAAAGAGCGAGTCGAGGAGATTTTAAGAGAGATGGTTGAAGAGAGGGCAGCTCGCCTGAAGCAAGCTGCAGCTAACAACCTCGACCCCATTTACCTTAATTCAGAATCTACTGACAGCGACCTGGGGAGTGCATACTATGACACCAAGAAGAAAGGAAAGGAGCTCGTAGCTGCTGAATATCCTATCTTGGGGCTTGAGGGTTAAGAGGACGGCTTGAATTGGTCCTATGACTCTCCTCATAGCGAGGAGGTGACAGATGTTACAAGTCAATACAAGATTTGTAACTATAACTACTTTCGTGCGGCCTCTTCTAAGCCTTATGTGCCTCCTGCCCAGCCCGAGCTTGAGGGTGAAATTATTTTTAAAAGGCAAATCATTCCTGATGGGGAGGAGAGCTCGACTGCCAACGAGGAGGTTAAGGTGCTCGCTTGCCGCGACCTGCCTACCTCACTGACTCAGAAACATCTGGCCGAGCATATTGAGCAATTCCAGCTCGAGGGCCATGTTGTCTTGCCCCTGCCTCACATGAGATGCTACAGATTTAATCATCCAGAGAATGGAGGAAGGGTGCCTCGCATGGTCTTCTCCACCTTCCTACTAAGGCTAGGAATCTCCTCACCCCTTCATCCTTTCATTAAAGATATTTGCGAGCACTACCAGCTCGCACCCCTTCAGATCAACCCGAATGGATACCGGGCCACCCTCACATTGTATATCATGTACAACAAATGTGGATTTCCTTCTCTCACAGCGAGGCAGCTCGGCTACCTTCTTAACCTGAAGCATTTCCCCAATGACTTCGGGTACTTCTACTTTTCTGTCTGGCCTTGCTTCAACAAAAAGAACCTCATCCACAACGGGCCGAGCAACTCAGGGAAGTGGAAGAGCCCCTATTTCTACATCCACGAGGTGCCTCGAGTCCAGACTCATTTTTATTACAATCCATGTAAGTCTTCCTTGACCGCTCTCGTCTTTTCTACCATAATTCCTTCCTTTAACAAGAAATGTTTTTTTCTTTATCTCCAACCACCCCGCCTCGCACTGTCCTTGTGGGCAAGAAAAAATAAATGCGGACAGCCTCCTAGATCTTCCTAAGGTGGACAGGGATATTCAAAAACTCATAACGACCTCGAACCTGGTCGCATGTCGGTTTTTGAAGAAACGAGTGAGGCTGACTCCTCAAAAGATAAAATCTAAGAAGAGAGCCAGAAAGGGTAAGAATATCGGGCCCGTATGTGCGGGCCTATCTGCTCGCATGCGCGAGCTCGTGTGCTCGCGTGTTTTATATTTCCTGCATGCATCTCACTTCACATTGCACTCTCATTTTCCGCATTTTTTATCTGATCGCATTACTTCTTTCCTTTGTATCTCGCTATGACTAATCTATTACTTCATTATTTTCTTTTTCAGAAATGGCCATCTCCCCTATCCCTTTCATGGAAGAGGCTGAGCAAGCCGCAGCTTCAGGCCCTATTCAGCCCGCTACAGCGACCACAAGGGCTCACTCTCAAGCCCCCCTCTAGCTTGTATGAGGACCCTTACTGAGCATTTCAAAGGCTCAGGGCCTTCTCCTCGGCTAAAAAGGTATCGAGGTCACAAAGAGTGGAAAACTGGTGAGCCTAAGCCAAAGAAGGCTGCTCCATCTGATGCTCCTCTTCCCACTTCTTTTTCTGCCAACATGGTTGAGATCACATTTGGCCGGCTCGCTCAAGGTCACATCAGCGAGCAGGATGTAAAGGATTGGTCCTCCTCTGCTCTCGAGGTCAACCATGATGCACTGTCCTGTGCTGCGGCCGAAGTATACTATCACCAGCTATCTAAGACTCGAGAGATGCGAGCCCTCATCCAGACCAACACAAAGCTCGAGTCTAAAGTCAAATCCCTTCAGAGTAAGGTCACTGAGCACGGGCAAGAGAAAGTTACGCTAGTGAACAACTATAATCAGAAGATGATTAACCAGAACGCTGCTCACGACAAGGCCTTAAGGGAGCAGAAGGAAGCTGATGACCTGGCCGCTGATGCGTGGAAGAAGAAGAAAGATAACCTTGAGGAGAGGGTGCTCGAGCTGGAGGGGTCAGTTTCTGCCCTGACCGAGGGCCGTGAGGCCACCCTCGCTGACGCTAGGAACCTGGAGGCCAGGAATTTCATGAAAATCTTTATGAAGAAGGTTTCTGACTTCGATTGGGCGGTTCTGGGTACGAGCACACCTAGGCATGCCGAGAAACTGAAGCTGGAGATGGTGCGGGATGCCCAGATTGCCGAGGAGGCTCGGCTCACAACTGAGCAGGCCCGGGTCGTGGCTGATGAAGCTCGGGAGAAAGAGGCTGATAACCCTTAGATTTAATTTTATCTTGAAACTAGACTTTTGACTGGGTAGGTGGGCACCCTTCTTGCCTCGCGTTTGTATTTAAAGTATTCTGCCTCGGGGCCTAACTTATTTACCTTTTGTTTATATCAAATTTCTAAGTCTTGTGTGCCGACACTCATCTTTACTGTGCTAGCCAGTTTCCTTACTTTTGTGTAAACTTATCATGCCTCTACTGACCAAAAGTTATCATAAACCTCATCGCGTATGACGAGCGTTACACCTTCACAGCGAGCCCAGTTAATCAGCTCGCACCTTTTGTTCAATCAAACAAAATTTAACAAAAAATGCTAAGTGGAACAGGCTCCCATCATTACTAATTCACAAGTTTTGCACGCGTTCTTGCACGGGCTTGCATAATGCGACCCTGGCCATGCTTGGTGGAGCGATGGGCTTCCTGGGTCTCATTTGGGAGTCTGTGAGCCCATCCCTCTTTTTAGCTTCATCTTTTATTTGCTTAGTGCTCATATCTTTCTAAGTGGTCCGTGGCCCAACTCGTTTCCCATATTTGTTGTCAAGCGGGCCGGGGCCCGGCCTGACTTATAATTTTATCATGTTAATAAAGTAATCGTTCTGTCCTCGCATGGGTTCCCAAGGATGGGCTCCCCTGCTGTGTATTCAATCTACTAACAAAATTTAAAATATCGAGTGCACAAAGTAGATATCAATCGTTCATTCATAGATAATGGAAGGTGAAAGGAGTATATATTTGTGGTCTCAGAGAGGCACCTATATGGCACTACCCCCGAGACTTAGGAGTATTGTAAGATAATACTAAGTTGAAAAGAATAATATTACTGATAATATTTGCGGAGGTGCTCCGCGTTCCAGGCTCTCGGGATCAGCTTGTCCTGCATATCATTGAGTTGGTAGGTTCCCTCCCAGAGCACCGACTTTATCTTGTAAGGGCCTTCCCAATTCGCTCCAAAGACTCCGTGACTCACCACCTTGGTGTTTGGCATGACCCGGCACAGAACCAAATCTCTCACCTTGAAAGTTCGGGCTCTAACCTTACTGTTGTAATGCCTAGCTGTCCTCTGCTGATATGCTGCTACCTTGATCTGAGCATCTTCTCGAGTTTCTTCGATCATGTCCAAATAGATCCGATGATTGACCTCATTTGCCTCTGAGTCATAGTTGTCCCTCCGGAAAGATCCTGCCCCCACTTCAACGGGCACCATAGCTTCACACCCATATACCAGAGAAAAAGGGTTTCTCCAGTTTTAGTTCAGGGTGTCGTGTTGTAAGACCATAGGACTTGGGCGAGCTCTTCTGTCCATGTCCCTTTTTTCTCTTCTAGCTTTGCCTTCATGGTATGCTTAATGACCTTGTTAACGGCCTCTATCTGCCCGTTACTCTGGGGGTGGCAAACTGCGCTGAAGCTTTTTTGAATCCCCAGCTGCTCACAAAATTCTCGCATTTCCTTGCTATCGAATTATTTCCCATTATTAGATATCAACTTGTAAGGGATGCCATGGTGACACACAATAGCCCTGTACAAAAATTCCCTGAGCTTTTTTACCGTGATAGTGGCTAGGGGCTCGGCCTCTGCCCACTTAGTGAAGTAGTCTACTGCAACAACCGCATACTCGACACCTCCCCTGGCCTTTGGGAGTTCCCCAATCAGATCAATTCCCCACATAGAGAAGGGCCAAGGGCTCATGAGGGATGTGAGAGAGGCCATGGGGCTGTTATAATAATTGGCATATCGCTGACACTTATCACAAGCTCGGGAGAACTCGAATGCGTCTTTTTTCAGCGTTGGCCAGTAGTAGCCTTGACGGAGGATTTTCTGAGCTAGAGAGCTACCCCCGAGTGATTGCCACAAATGCCCTCGTGTACTTCCCTTAACATATAATTGTACTCATCCCCATCTATGCACTTGAGGAGGGGCATGCTGAACCCTCTTCTATATAAGACCCCATCATATATCACATAGCGGGTTGCTTTGTATTTTATCCTTCTTGCCTCATTCTTTTCGTCCGGGAGGGAACCATCTTTTATGTAGGCTAAGATAGGTGCCATCCATGTAGGGCCGAGGTCATTACTGAGGCTGCCCACCTCGTGCTTAGGCACACTACGCTGCCTCTGTATATCAAGGGGCACGACCCCTAGCAGGGTGGCCTCACGGTGCGAGCCGAGTTTATCTAGCTCATTCGCGCCTTCATTCTGCTTGCGCGAGATTAGTTCCAGCCTCACCTTGTTGAACCTTATGATTATCCTCTGCGTGCACTTCAGGTAAAGCTCCGTTCTCGGCCCCTTGGCTTGATACCCCTCGTTTATCTGATAGACCACAATCATGGAGTCACTAAACACATTCAAATTCTCCACCTTCATCTCCAAAGCTAACTTGAGACCGTTGATCAGGGCTTCATACTCGGCATCATTGTTGGTTGCATGAAAGGCCAGATGGGTCACACATCTGATCTTGTGCGCCTCTGGACTGATTAGCTCAATTCCAGCTCATGCTCCATCACCGTTAGAGGCTCCATCCACAAATAGGCTCCACCATGGGGCACTATTTTGGCTCTCCAGCCCAATTTCCTCTGTGCTAGGTATGACCACAAGGGCTCCCGGCTCCACTTCCTGATATAGAGGAAATTTTAGCACAAAATTGGCCAGGGCTTGACCTTTGATTGCGGTCCTTGGCTTATAATCCACCTTAAATTGGCCGAGCTCAACCGTCCACTTCAATATTCGACCAGAAGACTCTAGTTTATGCATCACTTGTCTGAGGGGGTAGGAGGTTCGCACCTCTATCTTGTGCGCCTGAAAATAGGGCTTGATCTTTCAGGAGGCCAGGATCAGAGCATATGCTAGCTTTTCGAGGCTTGTGTACCGAGTCTCGGCATCGGCTAACCTTTTACTCACATAATATACTGGGAGCTGGATACCATCCTCTTCTCGGACTAATACCGCACTTACTGCGAAGTCGGAGACAACCAAGTATAGGATCAGAGTTTCTCCTGACTTTGGGTTGGACAACATTGGAGGGTTGCTGAGATGCCTCTTTATGTTCTGAAAGGCCTCCTCACATTCTTCTGTCCACTCAAAATTCCTCCCCACTCCTTTAATTGTTTTGAAGAACTCCTGGCATTAATCGGAGGACTTTGAGACGAAGCGGTTCAAGGCAGCCACTCGCCCCGTTAAGCTTTGAACATTCTTCACCCGTCGAGGGGATCTCATCTCGAGTAGGGCTCGTATCTTAGCAGGGATGGCCTCAATGCCTCTATGGTTGACAATAAATCCCAAAAAACTTCCCCGATTCGACCCCAAACACACATTTCTGGGGGTTGAGCTTCATTCTGTACTCCCTCACGATCTGGAACATTTCTGCTAGGTGGCGGACATGATCCCTTGTTTCTTTTGACTTCACAAGCATGCCATCTACATAGGCCTCCATTGTCTTCCCCAACTGATATTTGAACATCTTATTTACCAGCCTCTGATAGGTTGCCCCCGCATTAAGGAGCCCGAAGGGCATCCCGATGTAGCAGTAGAGGCCCCGATCAGTAATGAAGGAGGTGTGCTCCTGATCTGGCCCATACATTGGGATTTGATTATATCCCGAATAAGCATCCATGAAGCTAAGTAACGCATGCCCATCTGTAGAGTCAACCAGCTGGTCGATTCGGGGGAGAGGAAAACTATCCTTCGGGCAAGCTTTATTCAGGTCGGTGAAGTCATGTGGTGGATTGAGGTCACCATCCTCATTGCCCTCATAAGGGGTCTTCCCACTATAACGTTGTACGGACAAGGCTGATCTACTACTGTAAATGTAGCGATCTAGGTGGCCACATAAGGCTGTTCTCCTATGGTCACCGGGAGCCGAATTGTCCCTTTCACCCCAATCGAGTTTCCTATGAACCCGTACAAGTGTCCCCCTGTTGAGGTTAGCTCTCTATCCAGCAATCCTAGCTTCTTCTATACATCATAAGTTAGAACATCAGCTGAGCTCCCGGTATCCACCATTGTCCGGTGAACATTTACCGTCCCAATCTTCATTTTTATGACCAGGGCATCTGTATGAGGGTAATGCACCCATTTTGCATCGTTCTCCCTAAACACGATGTCGTCAGCCTCCCTTTCAAAGAGCTTTGGGGGTCTTTGGCTCAAATGGTTGACGTTGGTAAGGGGTTTGTCCTTTGTTTCTCGGGCATACCTGTCCATCGCTTTCGGCTGTCTCCGCCAATATGAGACCCGCCTAGAATAATATGAATGCTTCTGGCCTGAGGTATCCTCTCTTTATCTTCCGGGGGTGGAGGAGGGACGGTATGATAATCGGTTTTGTGCCTTCGAACCTCCTTGATAACCCACTCTGTCAGCTTCTCTCGCCTTATCAGCGTCTCAATTTCATCCTTCAATTGTCTGCAATCATCAGTATCGTGCCCCGTGGCCTCATGGTATGCGCAATACCTCGAAATGTCCCTCTTGTTATAGTCTGTAAGAGGGGTTGCCTTCTTGAATACCCCCTTCCCAGCATAGGTAGCATATATGTGGTCGATAGAGGCTACCAGAGGGGTCTGTGTCTGCCATTTGCTTGTATAAGGTTTCCCCGAATCTTTGCTTGTCTCTTTACCTCAGGCAGACTTTTTGGGGCTTGAGCTACGCCGATACGTCTTTCTCCTTCATCAGGGCTTGAAGACCGGTCTCTTTTATCTCGATAATTCTTGCTGATTTTCAGCTCTCTCATCGACTTCTCTACCCTCTTAAAGGGTTCAGCTTGCTCATAAAACTCGGCCAAGGTTCTCAGCTCACTCGCTTGGAGGCTCTTCCAGAATTTCGACCCTTCTTTCAACCCTGCTATCAAGAAATTCTTGATAGTCTCCTCACTGGCTCCCCTCACCTTGGGGACTTCAGCGTTAAACCGTCGAAAGTATTCTGCTAGGGGCTCCCCCTCCCTTTGCTTGATATTAGCTAACGTGGCCACATGAGGTGAGTAGTGGATGGTGGACTGAAATTATCTGACGAACAAGTCCTTCAATTTCCGCCACGTCCTTATGCTAGCCAGTCCCAACTTGGAGAACCATTGTTGGGAACTACCTCTGAGCGATGCCGCGAAGAGTCGGCAGCGGGTCATCTCCGACACCTGATAGACTTCCATCTCAGTGTTAAATTATATAAGGTATTCCACCGGGTCGGCTTCGCTGTTGAATAGAAGGTCGGGGTTGTGCCTAAATACCCGAGGTAGGGGGGATGATCGGATAGCAGCCATAAACGGAGAGGGGGCAGCTCAGGCCGGGGCCCCCCTCTTCTCTTGCTCCATCTCATCCAAGATCCTTCTTAGGTCTCTTACTCTAACAACTTTTCCTTCTCTATCACCCCCCGCATTACTCGAATGGTGTGAGCCCTGAGGTCGCTCGCGGCGTCCCCCTCCTCCGGCCCGCGTTTGAGACTCCTCTTCCCGATTGTCTCTGCATCTACGTCGCTCCTCCCTCCCGGGCGAAGTGTGTTGACGTCTTTCCGGAGGGGTCGCTGCCCGCTCTCTTTTCGAGCCTCTCTAATCCACGAGCTCTTTCTATTCTCTCTCCTTCTTGCAATTCTCTAATTTGAGCCTGAGGTCATGCTCACTTAGTTTTTTACCCACTCGGTCTAGCACGCTAGTCGACCTTGCCTGAGATGAAGCTGGCTTCTGCCCCGACCTCGTAGAGATCTGGCTGCCCCGCTCATCATAGCCTCGGGGTATATCTTCCTTTTCACGCGATGTTTCTTTCTTCTGCTTGGTCTCAGTTGCCACGTCATCAAAATCGTGGATCAGCCTCTTCTGAGGACCTTTACCCTTCCAGCTACGCTGAGAGACCTTGAGGCGGCGCGCCTTATGCTTGGCGTTCTGGACCGAGCTTCTCTCTACCCTTGATATCCGGGCGTTGATTTGATTCATCTGATCGGCCAGCCCTTCGAGATACATCATTATAGCCTGCCCATCCACGGTTGCAATTGGTGGAGGTGGCGCCTGATTCTCTGGGGGCGTATGTTCGACCTCGTTATTGTCCTTCTTCTTGCCTCCGCTTCCTGTGTCGCCGCTTGCTTGCTTTCTTTGGTCATCTTTCTCCCTAAGATGAATCCCCCTCCTTCTAGCGCCAATTGTTATAGGGAAAATTTCATATAACAGTGTTGTGGAGGTTAATGGGTGGAACAAGGAACAGGGGCGGTGTTTGAAGGCGGAGAAAGGTTATGTATGGTGGTGGTTGAGCTTGTATGTTGACTCTTCAAGAAAGAATAGGGTTTGTTATTCTATATCAAGTGTCGACTCATGTCTCATACAAGTGCCTACGTACCCTATTTATAGAGATCAAGCCTCAAGTAGTTCTTGGGGAACAAGTCACGTAAGCTAGGGTTAGGGTTCTCCAACCCGTGCAGCCCAAGCCCACGATAAAGTCAGGCCTTCAGCCAATTAGTCATGTAAATCTCGACCGGCTCCACACGCTTCCTACAATCTCGCGGCATCTCCGCAATCCTTCCCGTGGTTGTAGGAACAACCCGTATCGGCCCCGAAATCTACGAGCAACTCAATCATCTATGAGTTACTTTCCATATCGAACACAAAGTCCTCTAATACGGGCCGACCTGGCGGCCTCGGCCCGCACCGCCTTCATTTTTAATCAATAAATACAATATTATCTTCAACTCCATAAGATGTGAGCTCATGGGCCCAGCCCACGTGTGGGAAACTGAGCCCAGCTCGAGTACTGTCACTTGAGCCCACCTCGCGTATGAGAACCCAGACGGTAAGTATGAGCCTACCTTACAGGTGTGAGCCCAGCTCACACGTCATAAGCCCAGCCCGCACGTCATGAGCCCAGCTCGCACGTGCTGAGCCCAGCTCGAACGTGCTGGCCCAAGTAACATTAGTCCATGATTCCAACCCACACATGAGAGTCCAGCTATTCAATGCACCCATAGGGACCTGTTTTAGGGCCCATGACCGAAGGCGAGCATAACATCTATCATATTGATCTTAAAGTATGAACATCATAGAGTTAAAGATATATGTCATTCTCACTTTTTTTACACCAATTTTTCTATGATTGACAGAGATTACCATAATACTACTATTTTACACAAACACTATATAAGTATACATGTAGAAGGAACAGTAAAAGTAAGATCAATAGATTGTGTGGATACATGACCAAACTTTTGAACTCTTACATAATAATGGTAAGAGAAACTACTATTTTACACAAACACTATATAAGTATATAAAAGATTCTTAGCTTTTGTACACTTCTTTATCTGTGATATACGGAGATTAGAAAAACATGACTAATTACACAAAAAACTATATAAGTATAAGTATTCGGATAAAATGGAGCAATAAAAGCAAGTTTAATAGATTGTGTGGATTATTGACCACATATTGGAATTATTCCGTTACAACTAATAATATTCAGCAGAGAAACATATATACTTCCACTATGAATTAGTTAATCAATACGTGGCAGATCCTCTTATGAAAAGAAGAGGTCTGGGATATTATAACTTAGAGCGATTTATTTGTTAGCAAAGAGAGTTATTGTTGATCTTACTTTATTACCAAAAAATATGCATTGTAAAATAAATATCAAATAAATGGATTATTAAATCTTGAAATCTTAACGAAAAACTTCCATTACTCAAAGAATCCGCAACAAAATACGAAATTATGAGAATATTAAAAAGAAATAAGTTTGAAAAGTAAATTAAAGCAATCTTCTTAATGGAAAATCAAATAGAACTTATTACAAACTGAAGATAGTTCCTTCTAATTCAAACAAATGCTGTAATGTTGATAAATCCGACGAAGAATTCATCATCCTCTTTCACTTTTCCTGATTACAAAAATTGTAGCATATTTTAGAAAATTCCATTATCAACTATGAAGAATAAAACCTTACAAAAATAGGCATTATACCATTTTTATTTTCTTCGAAGTGGAGTGAACAGAGCTGGGAGTTTCAGAATGATTTGATAGATCAACCATATTCTGAGTAGAAGAAGAAATAATTTAGGACAATAAATACCTTAAACAGTTAATTAACAATATTAATATATGTCTTATGTTTACTTCAGAAGAACTTGATACAGCAAAGCCAGCCATTGTAGCATCAAAAGGAGAAGAGATTGAATAATCTTTATCAAAACAGTCAATGACCTTATAGATTTGGCTTTCCAACTTCACATTGTCGTCAGTTATCTGAATGACAAATGTAACTTCCTTTCCAGCAATCTCTTTGATTTTCTTTAGATAGCCATCTTCAGGCTACACATTAATTTTATTTTAAGCATTGATAAACTACATTGAAAATAGAGAAAGGTGTTAGGACTGTTAGTTTACTTAAACAGTCATTATGTTTATCTTAGGATTTCCCAGTATCATCTTGGTTGCAGTTTGGCCAACCATACGCTTCACATGCTTGTCCATTAGTACAAAGTTAAAAGCCGTGTTTCGCACACGAGAATCTTACCCGTGTTTCGCACACGGGAATCTTTTAATTTTTGTAAAATTAAATTATTTTAAGATTAAAAGTTTTTTATGCATTTTCAGTATTATTCAAATACTTGTAATGTTAAATATGAACAAATGTAAAAAAAAATTAGATATTAATATTAGTTATACCGAAAAGAAATTAAATTAAATTTAAAATTGAATGAACTTAATTTTAAAAAGAAAAAACGTTAAAATTCTTTCTGACAAAAGAAATTTTTCTAAAATTACACGATATTACATTGTCATTTTTATAAAATGAAAAATAAAAAAAATCATTAAAAGTAATAATAACATACTATAATTTGTTTGACGATGCACAAATAAGTATAAATATAATATTATATTTAGTTATTGATATTTTGTAGTGAATTACGTAGTTAAACATTAATGAAAGTTTTGCATCTTATCTTAAAATTTTTATTATTAACTGGAAAAAGTTTGATTAGAAAAAAAAATAATTGAGTGAATTGATTTTAGGAAAATATTATCTGTCATTTATTTCATAGTATTAGTAAAAAACTGATTGAATATAATAATTTTGGTAGTTAAATAATTATTGAATATTTTAATAAATCAAGAAATATAAATTCATAATAAAATATGTTCTTATAATACCATAACGTTTCCCCCGCATATTTCAGTCACGATGGCTCATAATACTCCACCATAAAATTTTGTAAATATATAATTTGCATAATGAAATTTTAAATAGGATATGATTCAAAAATTATTCTAAAACATTACTTTCGTGAATTTATAATTTATTTTCAATTCATTAGACTCAATTTAATGATGTTACGGAGTGTTTCTCAACGTCGACTCATGTGGACGTCTCACATTTTATATAAGATATATTGAAAAATATTGTGTTAGTGACTATTTTGATGGAAATTATTTTAAGAACGAATAATTTAAATTAAATATGTAACTAAATTATCAAAGATTATTATAATAAAAAAATCTAATATGATAATATTATCAAGTATAAATATTATATCGTACAATGATTAGATTAATTTTTTTGTACAAAACATAATATTTAGTAAAATATTAAAATTTGTGTTGATTTAATGTTATTAATTATATTTAGAATGAAATGAGATCTAAAAAATTATTATAAAATATAGTGCACAAAAATTACAATATTTTATATAATCTAATATAATATAAAGAATAATATTATTTTATATAATCTAATATAACATAAATGTATAGTTGAACATCAGTTACAGGTCAAATAAGATATATGTTGATTAATATAAAATACTTTTACAGAAAATGTTAAAATAAGTGCGTAAATTGTTTCATTTAAATTTTAAGAAAAATAAAAATATTTTGAAAGCGGCATATTCCATATTCTTTATACAACTTATTTTTTGATTAGCAATTTTATATTTATAATTAAGAAAAATTATAAAATGTATTTTTAGGATTGTAATTTTATTTTTGTACTTCATAGACATTCTTCTTATTTTCTTATCTTTTTACGTTTAGTTATAAGAAACTAATATATTATATTATTTAACAGCGACTTAAACAATTATTAGTCTAGGTATAAGATATTAAATGGCTTACCAACCCTGTTTCCCTTTTTAGTAATTTTAATAAAGTTTTTATAAAATTATAATATTAAATTAATTCAGTTATTTAAATTTATCCAATCTAAAATTTTATAATTCAAACTAATTATCACAATATCATAGCTTTTAATTCATTGTGGAATAATCCTATAATATTACAATAATGCTATTAAATTGATCTTTTCCCAATAGTTAAACCAAAAATATACAAATAGTCAACATTATAACATTGTCAAAAAAAAGTATAACCTTTATAAATTCAATACCACAACTTCTACCTAAACAAAAGGTATGAGGGAGGATAAATGTATGTACATGTTCCAACTGCAAAACTAAAAAACAAAGTACAAAGAGCTCAACATAAGTAGCACATACTGTATATGAAATGGTGAAGCAAATTTACATGTCCTCTTCATGAGCTACACGTCTTCACCTATTTCTATTTGTATTTATAATTTGTCAGTGGTCTTTTTATCATGCTCGCATTGTTTCCAACTATACTTTTAGAGAAGGTAAATTTTAATGTCCAGGAAATATTAAGTAATTATTTTTATCAATAAATAATTATTATGTGAATTTTGGTGAATTATTTGATGTTTGATATTCATAATTAGATATTTATTTCTGATAAAATTTAGATATTTTAATCTTTATTTATCCAGAATAAAATATATATAGTTTTGGTATTTTTCTGCTAATTTTTGGAGTGTTAAGTGATTTTATAAGGATTTATAAAATCAATAATAATTATTTTACGTGATTATAAAATTACTTTTTAGAATCCGAAGTCGTCCCACTTCAACCGTTTTTATGTTTTTACTACCCGAAACTCTTCCGAAAACTCTTTTCTAACTTAATCAGATAATTCTGAACACTTTCCGTGTTTTGAGTTTCTCGATCCGGGGTACGGTTTGACCTGTACGAGTCCCGGTGTGAAATTTTCGATACGCTAATCATTGTATAGCTCGATAAAATTCGTATTCTTAGAAGGCGAATTATTATTACCTTGTTTCCGTGTAAAGTGTTTTATAGTAAGTACTGTTTTGATAATTATCCAAGTCTGATATTAAAACCGTATCGTCTTTTTAGTTATTTAGCGACTAAGTAACCTATTTTCGGATCCGATCTATAAATGTAATTATCGAATTCTTAAATAAATAAAATATGTGATGGGTCTGTTAGCTGTGTGTTACCCTATTTTTAATTTTGGATAATTGTTGGATACGAACCTTATTTGTATAATTGATTATTGAACTGTATGGCATTATCTTATTCTTAAAATTATTTTATTGAATATTTATTCTTATAAATGCTAAAATTATCTCTAAAATTATTTTTGCTATTTTATAATTTTATTTATTATTTTTAGGAGTTTATAAAATTTAGAAATCAATATTTTATTTATTATGTATCTCTAAATGATTTTACTGATTTCATATAATTATAAAATCAGTATTTAATCCCACAATGCTTCAAAAATCATGAAAATTTTATTTTATTAAGTTTGGAATATTTAAAGAATTTCAAAATTATTTCGAAAATTTTCCGGCTTTTATTTAACCGCACATGTATTGGTTAAATTGAAAAGAATACAGGTCCAATACGCATTACAATAATGATTTAAAAATCTTGCAAATATAATTTAATTAACTCCTAATTATTTCGGAATTTTTAAAGAATTTTTTTTCATAAATTTTCGGATTATTTTACCCATTAAACACTCGTTTAATTTTTAAATTGTGGTACGAAAATGGATGATAACAGGAATAAAATAAAGATAACAAATAAAAAGAAAAAAAAAATATATATACACCCAAATCCCCCCAACCCTGTTCAGCACCACCACCGCCTCTCCTTCCTCCTCATTCGATCAATCTCTTCGAGTCTCTTCTCTCTCTCGCCCTCTGCTCTCTCGTCTTTCTCTCCCCTTCCCCGATTTCTTCTTTTTCCGCCCAATTCTCCCAGCTTTCCCCCTCTCTGCTGCTGTATTCCGGTCCGATTTTTCCGATGGTTCGTCTCGTTTCTGCTTCTGTTGGTTAATTATATATATATGCATGCCTATACATATGTTATGTGTGTGTATGTCAGTTGTTTTGGATTATTGTGTGGCTGTGTGACTGTGTTGCGTTTTTCAGGTTACCGCCGGTTTCTTTCCAGCGAGGTGACCGGCGTGTGGGTCGTGTGCCTCTGCGCGTGTGTCTGTGCGGTATTTGACTCTGTTGCTACTGTTGGTCTGGTTGTCTGCTTTGTGTTGCCGTTTTCTTTTCGGGTGACTATCAAAGCTGCCCGCGCGTGTGGCGCGTATTGGTGGCGGGGTGATTTCCGGGTGTTGTTTGTGTATTCGTGGTTACCTTGCCTTGTTTTCTGTTGTTGGAATCATATTCTTTTGGGATTATTTCTTTGATTTCCTGTTGAAATTAATTGATTATTTCAACGATTTGTCGAATATTGACTCAGTTTGTGAAATAAATTAATCGATGATGCGAGTTTTAATTAATAATTATCGGTGAAATTACGTAGGATGCCCGGTATTATGGGAACCCGTGGATTTTACCGTCGTCGGCGATGAGCCTCGGCGAGCCGATGGTGGACAATGATGATTTTAATCTGAGTCCTAAATTATAAATAAATAAAATTAGTTGTAACATTAATTTGGAAACGAAAAAAAAATTAAAATACGAATAACAATAATTAATAATTGAATCTGTATCGGTGATTGGGATTACAAATTGTGATTGGTTGTTGTGGTGGTGATTGTTGTTAATTGCGTTTGACGTCAAATTGTTTCGAGGGGTAGGCCGATAAACAAAGGAGACGCTGCCCGATTTTCGGGAAATTAATTCCGAAAATACGGGAACGTAACCTATAATTATCGGAGACGTCAAATAACCATATATAATTATATTATATGAATTTATGTGTGTTTGAAACAAAATAATCTATAAATAATCGATTACCCTATTTTTTTTTTGCGACGAGTACACATATTTTCCAAAAATAAATACCGAGCCAAATTTTGAAGGTGTGAACCATAATTGGTATGTGTATTTCGATAATACATATAATAATGATTCGGGTTATGAAATCGTATGGGTAGAAGAGATAGTGGTATTACGTTCAGCTAGGTGATTATCTGAATTAGGGTATTCCAACCCTGTAGGTCCTAATCGGAAGACCGAGGAGTGACATCGGACTAGGAACGATCTAGTGATTAGACGTCGAGATCAACGAAGTTCCAATTGAAGGGCCTGAATGTTGGGATCGTATCCAGAATGGGATAGTAGTTTGACGATAAAGCCGAACTTCCAAATCGAACCAAAGTCAACTTGTAATAGCGATTAAAGCTTTTTGAGGCAAGTATTCCTGAACTTTCTTTTAAAATGGTGCAATTATTTCTTTGTTCCTATTCTAAGTTCAGAATAGTTAAATGTTTTATATTTCGCTGCAATTGCTCTTATTATGCCCGTTCTTTTTCATTATTGTTCTTATAATTCGATTGCTCTCTTGAGCAAATACCTATTCTTTCGGGTTATTTGCGAACCCTGAATCGGGATGTTTTGAAATCAAAATGATTTGACATCAAATTACTCCATGGACTGGATGATGATGATGTGTGAGATTAAGTGTTCTTAATCCTAAGGACCAGAATGTTTCTGTATCCTTGAGATGGGCCGTAGAGCCTGGGTACCCGACTGGATCTATATAGGGAGATATAGATCTGCACTGTATCTTGGCTGATCAACAGGATACAGGTGCGAACTAGTGTCCGGTCTAATTTATTGTTGATCGCCATTAATGGCATTCTCTCTCGAAAGGTTTAATGATTCCAAAACCGGACACAAAACCTGGATTAAGGAGATGAATCTGGGAATCTCTTGTCACTTTTGGATTTATAGTTAAAGGCTGGTGACAACCAACGTTTATTCGCTCAACTCACTCAAATTAATAGAATTGTTTAAAATTGTTTAAAGATTTTGTCCAGAAATTTCCTTTGACATTAATGTTGAAATTCAAATTATATACTTGCTGGGCATTTTTGGCTCACTCTTGCTTTGTAAATTCTTATTTCTTCTAGAAACATATAAGGATAAAAGTGAATAGCTTTGATACACAACAGAAGTTAGAGAAATCTCCGCTGTGAGTGGTTGAAGAAGTTAGAAGAATATGACAAGAGCATTAGTACAAAGGTATTTACACTTGTATTCTAGTTGTTATGAGTTGTAGAAGGTTAGATTCTTGTTTCATACCATAACCTGTAAACGATCTGGATTTAAGGGGTTATTTGCTTATTATTTTATTTTATGTAAAGATTTTTTAGTGACACCAAATCTTGACCCCGGATTTGGGTTGTTACAAGTTGGCATCAGAGCTACAGGTTATTGGTCACTGAAATAAGAATATGTGAGAGTAAGATAGGAGTGGTAGGCCGAACAAGATAGAAAAGACCCTAGGCATACTTATGTTAAGTTGAGTTGAGTGCGAATTAGGGTTAGCAGATCCGATACGGAATGGGTAAGCTAGGATTGTTGAGGAAAGTGTAAGGCGAATATCACAATGCTATAGGTATACTGATCCTACAGTAATGAGGAATCGAAAGATCGACAGAGATTGGGTACGATACCCTATTTTTCATATGGTTTTGAAGAGAATGTGATTGATTCTGGTGAGGACTTGTGTAAGGGAATCTAGGTGAGTATCAGTATGATTTAACTTAGGTATTAGGACGAGTTCTACGTCGGAGGCAACCAGTTGATGGAAGCTGATGAAGAATCAACGTTGCACGTTTCGAAGGCACCACCGTGGCGGGAAGATTTTTATCACTTATCGGGAGTTGTGCAAGGAATGATATCTACCTTACTAGGTTAAGGTAAGACTGGCAAGAAGATGCGACCCTATCTATAGACCGAACGTCGAATCACATGCGTGGTTGCAAGCATAAAGTCAAGGACGACGACAAGAATGTCAAAAACAGTACTAAATGTCAGCGTTGCGGTAGAATTGCGAATAAAATGATATACGACGGTAAATGAAGTTGCGGCGACTAATAAGTGCGAGCGGAATCCAAGGAAAAGTGGAAGAGGTACCAAAGTGGAGAGACCCTTATATGGGCATTCTTTTAATTAGACATTTCATTGGTAAATCATAAAAATAACAAGTAACTTATATAGTAATAACGACCAAATATTTGATTTCCAAAACTTTAAAATGAGATTTTGGAAAAGATTTTCGTAATCAACTTTCAGAGGAGTTTTTGCATGGAACGAGTTTTACAATTTGGTTGTCGAATTACTATTTATGTTTTTGTTATTATAAACAGAAAATGACCTAAAAAGAAGGATGGATATAGACTTAGTATTGTTAGTTCGAAAGACCAAGTAGACCCACCAACAGGAAGAAAAGTTTTTCGTGAAGGATGAAAGTAAACTTTGTTTAACAATATCAATAATTGAATCAACATGTTAAAACATTATTTACCCAATTCATGAAATTTTTAAAATTTAAAGAGATTCGTAATTTGAACGGGCAGCAGATGATTGAAGGAAATGGAAGAATCTTCTAGATGATTGGAGAAAAATAGTATCCCTATTGACGGAGTTGAGACATTACGGGATCAATTGTTATTCTACGCGGAATAGAGGAAATCAGAAGTAATGATTATAAATTTTGGAAGGACGCGATTAAGATCAAATTATTGAAGCATTTAATATGAAGGCATTTCTAGACAGCATTTCGAAGCAATGATGTGACTTGAATCGTGAACCTGTATTCGAACGATCCTGAAGGCATATGTAGGTGAAGCGTGGAAGGTGATCAACACTGACATTCATTCTTCTAATACGATAACATATATATTCTTCTTGATTCTTGAATACGTACGAGCTCCATATAGAAATAAATTATATGAATCGAAAATGAAAGAAAATTTATTATATTTCTTCCAAATTATTTCTCTTCTCAAAATATTGCTTCTTGATTGAGACAAACAGTGTGGTGATGTGGCGCTTTGTCAAAATGACAAAGGGTCGGGTGGGACGCCACCTAATCATGTGATGTATGCCATATAATATGAAAGACTGGCCATCTTGAGTACGAATATGGTTGTCTCATTCTTTACTCATTCTTCTTCCTTCAATTTACTGATTTATAGATTCTTCCAACTGTTTGTTACATTATTATTCCTTATCCGGTTCTTTTCAATCAAAATCACATTCAAAAACTCTCCTCTTGCGTAGAATCTGTTCTTTGACAATTACAAAAGAAATGGAATAATCCCGTGTGACAGGTAGAATTACGTGTCGAAGGAGGATATGATTGCAAGCCAATAAATGGTGGACATCTGCGTGCAAGGAAGAATGGATGCACCGACAACGTAAACATGGCGAAGACATTAAGTCAGACAGTTGTTCTTGCTACAGGGATCTCATCAGTACGATAAATTGCGTTAACGCGATGCATTTCAAATCAGAAGATTTCGACGTAAAATGTGTTAGATATATTTGATAATGTCATGGCTAATATGTTTTATGTTTAGATTTCAGATCTTATTTGAACAGAACAAATCAGTACTTAACTGATCAGTACTTATACTGGACGACAGAACTTAAGGGATATCAGTACTTATGTTATCAGGAGATAAGCATCAGGAGATAGATATCAGAACTTAAGTGCTGAAGAACGATCAGATAAGGACAGTAGCTGATTGAAGTTAAGAAGATCAAGATAAACATAAGAAGAGATATGCATGAAGAAGGAATTCCGTGAAGAATGGAATACTTGGAATAGAAGATATCTGATTGATATATTTTAGGAAGCAGAATTATATTCCATATCAATTAGCGATTATCTTGTAACTGTGTAGTATATAAACACAGACATAGGGTTTACACTATAAGTGTTATCATTATCGAGAATATTATTTACTGTAACCCTAGCAGCTCTCGTGATATTTTGTTCATCACTGAGAGATAACAGTTCCAAATTGTAACAGAGTTTATTGTTTCAATAAAGTTTGTTTTCTGTTACATAAGTTCTTGAAGTTTGATTTGATTGTAATAAACACTGTATTCACCCCCTCTACAGTGAAAGTGTGACCTAACAAGTGGTATCAGAGCCTTCTGTTAACACACATACAGTTAAAGATCCAAACACAATCATGTCTGACAGAGAAACTCCAACTAAGCCTACCAAAACCGAGGAATCATCAAAGACATCAACTCAGAGTCGATATGAGACTATCAGAGTTCCCATATTGAGACCATCTGAATATCCCATATGGAAGGTAAGGATGACCATGTTTCTGGAAGCAACAGATCCAGAATACCTTGATAGAATCAAGGAAGGGCCTCACAAACCTACCAAGCTCGCTGTTGTAGTTGCAGGTGAAGCAGCAATGACCGTACCAAAGGAAAAGAGTGATTACACTGCTGAAGATATAGCATCTATTGCTAAGGATGCCAAGGCACGACACTTATTGCATAGTGCCATTGATAATGTAATGTCAAACAGGGTAATCAACTGCAAGACTGCTAAGGAGATATGGGATGCACTGGAGACAAGGTGTCAAGGAACTGAAACAGTTAAGAAGAACAGGAAGACAATACTCACTCAAGAGTATGAACACTAATGAGTCATTGACTGATGTATATGATAGATTTGTCAAACTCTTGAATGACTTGTCGTTGGTTAATAAGGAGTATGATCTTGAAGATACAAACCTTAAATTCCTGTTAGCTCTTCCTGAATGTTGGGATTTGAAGGCAACAACAATAAGAGACAACTACAATCTTGATGAAACAACTCTTGATGAAATCTATGGAATGCTCAAGACTCATGAACTTGAGATGGAACAAAGAAGCAAGAGGAAATGAGGAAAGTCAAGGACAGTTGCTCTCAAGGCTGAAGAGGAATCCCCCAAACCACCTTCCTCAAAGAAAGACAAGGGTAAAGCTCTTATCATAAAGTCTGATACTGAGTCATCAAGTTCTGAGAGTGATGATGACTCAGATTCTGAAAGCTTGCCTGAAACTGATGCTGATGAGGAGATGATGAAGCTGTGTGCTCTTATGGTGAAAGGAATCACAAAGATTGCATACAGGAAGTTCAGGAAGGGAAAGAAGTTTTCCAGAAAAGGCATAAGTTCTGATAAGAAGAATTTCAGAAGATCTGAAGGAAGAGGAGGAAAGTCTGACAGAGGAGATTACGCTAATGTTAAATGTTATAATTGTGGTGAGAAAGGCCACATATCTCCTGATTGCAAGAAGACCAAGAGTGACAAAGGCAAAGCTCTTGTCACAAAGCAGAAAAGCTGGACAGACACCTCAGACTCTGAAAGTGAGGAGAACTATGCATTGATGGCAAATGCTGATAAATCAAGTTCTGAGAGCAGTTCTGAAGCTGCTGAAACAAAGGTACCTCAGACTACTTATGCTTTTCATACTGATGATATTAATGAGTTGAGAAGATATCTTAAAACCATGTTTGTCAGTTATAGAGATCAAACTTTAACATGTGAAAGATTAACTTCTGAAAATCTTGCTTTTAGGAAAAGAAATGATTTCTTAGAAAAAGAGTTAGTCATGTTCCATCAAACTCAGCAGGATAGAGATGATGCTTTTTATGTTAGGGATGAAGTGCTAAAAATGAATGAATCTCTAAAAACTGAGTTAGAAAAGGAGAGAGAGATTATCAGAACTTGGACTAACTCTGGCAAAACAACTCAAAATTTGCTAAGCAGTGGAAACTGGAAAGAGGGCTTAGGTTATGGAGAAAATAAAAATGAAAAAGGAACTGTAGAAATTAAGCCTGTTGATAAGCAAAAGCTGAAGTTAAAACCTGTTAAGTTTGTAACTGAAAAATCTGAAAATGAGAAATCAGAAGTTAAAAAGGAATTAGCTTCTGACAAACTAAAACAGGAAAAGACAGCTGAAGTTAACATAGGCTTAATGACAAAGAAGCAGCTTAAGCATAAGCTGAAAGATGTTAAGAATGCAAACAAGGTAAAATCACCTAGGAAAAACAGGAATGGAAAGGAAGGTGTGAATAAAAGCAATAACTATAAATTTGTTCCTGATGCTCCTAGGAAAGCGTGTCATAACTGTGGAAGTTCTAACCATCTGGCTTCTTTTTGCAGGAAGAATAAGAATATTAACTCCTTATCTACAAAATCAGGAGTTAAGAGTCAGTCTGTTAGATACAAACCACAAGATCCTTGTTTTCATTGTGGTAGTTTATGGCATTCCATTTATACTTGTAAGGAATATCATAGTTTGTACTATGATTATTATCAAATAAAACCTTCTTTAAAGAAAGTTTCTGTTGTTCCTTCTAGTGTAAGTTCTGATTCAAAGTCTGGTAGTATAAGTTCTGATAAGAAAACTGTTAACATAAAATCTGATGCTAAATCCGCTGCAAATGTTAACAAACCTAAAAAGGCCAAAGGATCCAAGCAAGTCTGGGTCCTTAAAACTAATAATTAGTGGTCTTTTTGATTGCAGGGCAACAGGAAAAATATTTTAGTTCTGGACAGTGGATGTTCAGGACATATGACTGGAAATAAGGCCCTGCTATCAGACTTTGTGGAGAAAGCTGGTCCAAGTGTTTCTTATGGAGATGGCAACATTGGAAAAACTTTGGGATATGGCAATATCAATCTTGGGAATGTCATCATTAAAGATGTAGCTCTGGTCTCAGGACTTAAACACAACTTACTGAGTATAAGTCAAATCTGTGACAGAGGTTATCATGTTGATTTCTTTGCAGAACATTGTGAAATAGTTAGTAAATCTAAAGAAAAAATTGTTCTGAAGGGATTCAGGCGTGGTAACATTTATGAAGCTAAGCTTTCAACAAGTTCTGATGGTTCTGCAATCTGTTTAGTAAGTAGAGCCTCAACTGAAGAAAGCTGGAATTGGCACAAGAAACTCTCTCATTTAAACTTCAACAAGATAAATGAACTGATCAAGAAAGATCTTGTGAGAGGACTGCCAAAATCAGTGTTTGTTCCTGATGGTCTTTGTGACTCATGTCAGAAGGCTAAACAAAGAAAATCTTCGTTCAAGAGCAAGACTGAATCATCAATTCTTGAGCCTTATTATCTGCTTCATGTTGATCTATTTGGTCCAGTGAATGTCATGTCTATTGCAAAGAAGAAATATGCGTTGGTCATAGTAGATGAGTTCACCAGATACACATGGGTGTATTTCTTGCACACAAAAAGTGAAACTGCATCTATCCTGATTGATCATGTCAAACATCTGGATAAATTGATCAAAGATTCTATGAAAATTTTGAGGAGTGATAATGGCACTGAATTCAAGAATCTGATAATGGAAGAGTTCTGCAAAAATCATGGAATAAAGCAGGAATTTTCTGCTCCTGGAACTCCACAGCAAAATGGAGTTGTTGAAAGGAAGAATAGAACTCTCATTGAAGCTGCACGAACAATGCTTGAAGAAGCAAAGCTTCCAACCTATTTCTGGGCTGAAGCTGTGCAGACTGCTTGTTTTACTCAAAATGCAACACTCATTAACAAGCATGGAAAAACACCATATGAGATGGTGAAGAACAAGAAGCCAAATCTCAAATACTTTCATGTATTTGGATGTAAGTGTTTTGTTCTCAAGACTCATCCTGAACAGCTATCCAAGTTTGATCTAAAAGCTGATGAGGGAATCTTTGTTGGATATCCACTTTCTACAAAAGCCTTCAAAGTCTATAATTTGAGAACAAAAGTGGTCATGGAATCTATCAATGTCTCTTTTGATGACAAGAAGATCACTGGACTTGAAGATTGCATTGATCATGATCAGCTGAGATTTGAAAATGAAGATTCATATTCTGATACCTCAAGTCCTGACAGTCTAAGTCCTGATACTGTAAATTCTGATGGATTAAACTCTGATGTTATTGAAACTGTGGTGACTACGTCAAAGGAAGATGCACCAATGCAGGGGGAGCATACTCAAGATATTATCACATCTCAAGAAGCATCAGAACATACATCTGGCTCTTCAAATTCTGATTCGTTAAGTTCTGATAAGCCAAGTACTGAAAATCTAAATACTGAAGGATCCAACTCAGAGAGCATAGTTTCAGGGGGAGCATCAGAAAATGAAACCGAAGATAGCATGAATCATGGGGGAGCATCCAGTTCTAGAGAAAATCTTCCATCTGCAAGGAAGTGGACAAAATCACATACACCTGATTTGATAATTGGAAATCCTGAGGCAGGTGTCAGAACTAGAACAGGTACTTCGAATGAATGTCTTTACAATTCTTTTCTCTCTCAGTCTGAGCCAAAGAAAGTGGAAGAAGCTCTTCAAGATGCTGATTGGGTGCAAGCAATGCAGGAAGAGTTGAATGAATTTGAAAGAAACAAAGTCTGGACCTTAGTGCCAAGACCCAAGAATAGATCGGTTGTTGGTACAAAGTGGGTATTCAGAAACAAAACTGACAGTGATGGCATAATTGTAAGGAACAAGGCAAGGCTGGTTGCAAAAGGATATTCTCAACAGGAGGGAATTGACTATGATGAAACATTTGCTCCAGTTGCTAGGTTAGAAGCCATAAGGATATTCATGGCTTATGCTGCTCACAAAAAGTTTACTGTCTTTCAAATGGATGTGAAAAGTGCTTTTCTCAATGGAGAATTGGAAGAGGAAGTATATGTTGAACAACCTCCAGGCTTTGTAGATTCCAAACATCCAGATTATGTCTACAGGCTTGATAAAGCACTTTATGGACTTAAGCAAGCTCCTAGAGCATGGTATGAGACTTTAGCTCAGTTTCTTCTGGAAGTGGATTCAACAGAGGAACTATTGACAAAACACTGTTCTATCTCAACCATGGCAAGGACTTACTTTTGATCCAGATTTATGTTGATGATATTATTTTTGGGTCTCCAAATGACAAACTTTGCAAAAAGTTTGCCAAACTAATGCAGTCAAGATATCAGATGAGTATGATGGGAGAACTCAGTTATTTTCTGGGCCTTCAAGTCAAACAGAGTGAAGAAGGAACTTTTATTTGTCAATCTAAGTACACCAGAAACTTGCTGAAGAAATTTGGCATGCAAGACTGTTCAAGTGCATCCACTCCCATGGCCACTGCAACAAAACTGGATAAGGATACTGGTAATTCAGTAGATATTACTGATTACAGAGGTATGATTGGCTCACTTCTCTATCTAACTGCTAGTAGACCAGATATCATGTTTGCTACCTGTCTTTGTGCAAGATTTCAAGCAGATCCAAGAGAACCTCACTTAACAGCTGTAAAAAAAATCTTTAAGTATCTTAAAGGAACAGCTGATCTAGGATTATGGTATCCTAGAGAATCAGATTTTAAATTAATAGGTTACTCAGATGCAGATTTTGCAGGTTGCAAAATTGACAGGAAAAGCACAAGTGGTAGCTGCCAGTTTCTTGGAGGCAGGTTGGTTTCTTGGTATAGCAAGAAACAAAAGTCAATTTCCACATCAACTGCAGAAGCAGAGTATATTGCTGCAGGAAGCTGCTGTGCACAGATTCTCTGGATGAAGAATCAGTTACTGGATTATGGGTTAACATATTTCAAAATCCCTATTTACTGTGATAATCAAAGTGCTATTGCTATGACAGGTAATCCAGTTCAACACTCTATGACAAAGCACATCAGCATCAGGTACCATTTCATCAGGGAACATGTGGATGAAGGTACAGTGGAATTGCATTTTGTTCCCACAGATCAACAAGTAGCAGATATCTTCACAAAACCACTGTGTGAAGCTACCTTTTCAAAATTGGTAAATGAACTTGGAATGATTTCAGGTTCTTTCTCTAAATCTGCTTAAACTTGTTCTATGTTATCAGACTTTATGATCAGTATTTACAGAATTAATCTCTTTGTATATTCTGTGCATTAATTGATAAATGTCTTTAAGTACTGACTGTTGTCTGATATATGTTTCTAAACTCTGATAAGTGATATGTCTGTTTCAGTAACTATTCAATCCTATGAGGATAACTGTGCTAGATACTGATCTAGTAATCTTCAATAAACAAATGATTCCATGGAAGAAGTAATTATTTCAGTGGAAATCTTATGACACTAGCAAATACTGATAACTGAGCTTAGTTAAGTTTACTTTGTATATCTTATTACTAAGTCACAAATTAGAATAATGCTACTCATCTGTTAAGTTCTGATACTAGTAAACTGCTGAATGTACTAAGTGCTGATAGACCTCTCTTATTAATAAAAAAAAAAAAAAATCAAAGAATAAAATCAGGTACTCCTTTGAGATCTAGAGTAAAAATGTGAAAGGGACGACCCAAGTGCATTGCTGGTATTAAGTAAATATGCATTAGAAAAGCAAACTATTTTCTTGGTGACTTTTCACACTCTATGATTACTGGAGAAATACTCTGATAATAGCATAAATTCTGATAAGCAGTCGTGACTCACTTACACTGAGAAGCCACTGTAAAAGAGAATTTTAAAGATGCATAAAATTAGCACAAAAACAGTTGAGGTGGACTCATGCATGAACTCATTTATCAGTAGGTTTCAGGATAATGACAGCTCTTTAGCAAAATTTTAATTATGACTTATTTCTAAGATGTACTGAAGTAGATCAGACTTTACTCTTTGTCTGTTATTTAGCTTAATGCACACACTAATCACTCCATCTGAATGATGAAAATTTCTGTGGTGGTCTATGTTATTTTAGATAAACAGTCATTGTGTCATTTTTGCACAAATTCTGAGGACAAGTTCTAGTTACACGTTCTGATGATTAAGTTCTGACGTTCATAACTAAGAACTTGTATGAGTATTTACTAAGATGAGCATTCATTTTTCGAGTTAAGAAATTATGTTCTGATGACTGTTAAGTTCTGGTATAGGTCTAAGTTCTGATTTCTCAGTCTAATCCTTTACTTGGCTTATCTTTGAATGAAATTTAATAATAGTCTCAGTTTGTACTCGCATATGTTGAAGTGGAAGCTTAATAGTCACTATGATTAGGATTAATGGTTTTGTACTTGAACAGTCCACTGTTTCTTGTGTCTTGTGCGGTCTAGACCATGATTCCTCTTTCCAATGACTGTTATTCTTTTTCAAAGTCTAGGGAGACGAGGTAGAATTAATTCTACCTGTCAACATTAAATATCTTCGCGTCTCCTGGCATTCTCTTGCCTATATAATCAGCCACTTCACTTTAGCCCTTTCATCAATTTTTCTCACAATCGTAACTTCATATTCTTTTTCAAAAGCATCATGGTTCGATACAACATGTTTTTCAATTACCAAAATTTTCATATGGAGCTTAGCTGCACCGACTGGCAGCAGGAGTGGCATGTAACTGCCATTCCTGAAGAGATATGGGGCTCTGTCCCACAGGCGGTGCTGAACCAACTTCTGTTCTTCGAGATGGACTACCAGCTTCATCTTGATCGATTGGAGGCGGAACGGCGGGAAGCTATCCGTCAGCAAGAGCGAATCATATGACTCGCCATCTTGTTTGTCGAAGATAGGAAGAGGAAGATGACTTAATCTCGTCTTCTTCCTGTTCTTCTTCATCCTCAGCTTTGTCAGGCTTCTTAGCTAGGACTAAAGCTGTTGACGTTAGGATTAGAAGCTTAGGGAAAATCTTGTATTGATGTAATTTCTATTTCATATATGTATTGACTTGATATATTAATGAAAACTGTTTTTACTTCAAGATTTTGTCTCTGAGTTATTTTATCTTGTGTTGTTAAATCCTGCTTGATATTCTGATAACCATTTAAATTTTGTCTTTATTTAAGTTCTGATTCTTTGTCAGCACTTATTCATCGAAATTATCTCGGTCATTTTTCACATGATTCATTTTCAGAATATTAATGTTGTAATGAAAAATAATTCAATCAGTGCTAACGGTTTAAATTTTGAATTAAAACTGTGTCTCTTGATAAATGAAATGGTTTTTCCTTGAAACAAGGCAACTGGGTAAGTAATCATTCCTGTTTTCTCGAGCCCAGTAACTATCCGTTATTACTGCATGTCTGACAGGTGTCCAACGGTAACATTTTTTTTCAGAGTATAAGAACAACAGAGAGAAGATTTCTTTAATCTTTTATTTTCTTTATACTTTATCTCTCTTCTTACTTTTACTCTCTTTCTCATTCTTTCTCACGTTGGTTTTTCATACAGACATTATCTCAAACACCTAACAGGCATACTTGAATTTCAATATTTTTTCACATGGCACCAAAGGATTTAATCATTGATGGAGCAAAGTTTGTTCCAAACAACTATGCTGCAATTCTTGATCATGCTGAAGCTCCATCTGAATTGCATTTTGTGCAAGATCTTCTTGCACATAGTGAGGTTGGGTACGCCTTAACTCAGCCTGAATTATTTTCAAGTCAACAAGTTCTGCGGTTCTGGAGGACTGGAGTTTTTGATGATGGTGGTAAACGAGGAACTCCCAGTATTATCTTCCAAGTGGGTGATTCATCCTATGTAGTCACTCCTGGTACAGTACGAAGAGCATTACATCTTCCAGAAGATTGTACCTTCTCTATACCAGAGGAATCAGAACTTCGGGGGTTAATGACTGATTTGGGATATGAAAAGAGTCTGACAAAACTTGGACAGTTGAAACGGGCTAATATCAGAAGAGAATGGAGTTTCTTCTTCGATTGCATCACCAAGGCTTTTGGCAACAAGTGTTCAAATTTTGATGCCATCCCAATTCTGAGTCAGCACATCGGGTATGCTATTATCCATCAAACTCATTTTGATTTTGCAACTGGAATAATTGGTTTTATTGGGGATAGGATGACAGAGGATCGAGATGTTGTTTATTTTGCTAGATTCTGTCAACTTATTTATACGTATTGTACTGCTGAACCCCAGTTAGTCAGCACTCAAACCCCACCTTTTAAGGTTGCAAAAAGATACTTTAACGACCTGATAAATGCTGACACAAAGAAATCAATGGTGAGACAATTACAGATTCCTCAGTCTGTGAAACAGATTCTGGTAAATGCTGATCCTGCTACTTACAAATCTGTTTACTCAAATGTTCAACCAACTCACCATAACCAAAATCCATCAACCTCAGTACCTACCTCTCATTCTACTCAACCTACCCTCAGAACTTATCTCAAATCCTATCTCTCCACTTCACAGACTGCTCAACCTTCTTCTTCAGCACCTACTGTGAAGCCTACATCCTCTAAGCCAAAGAGAACAAAGACTGTTCCTCAAACACCTCAAAAGAGGAGAAGCATTACTTTGAGAGATGAATCAGATTCTGAGGATCAGATTCCCTCTTCAGAACCTGTGGTAAATGAAGCTGAGAAGGCAACTTCTCAGACGGATTCTGCAATTGGGGGTTCTAGGCTTCTCAAGAGGCTTAGACGTATGACGGTTCCTGAAACTCCCAAGGAATCCAAATCAACAAGGAAGTACAAGAAACAGAGGGCACAAAGGCCAGTTTCAGATGATGAGGAGGAAACAGCTAAGGAAGGGGATCAGGAATCTCTGATCTCACAAGACAAGGAATTTGCTCCAGTCACTTCTTCTCCATCAACTCCATCTCAGGAACCTGTATCTGACAAGGCTAATTCACCTTCTATGTCTCTTGTTGATCCAGGCACAGGTGCTGAAATTGATATTCAGAACCTGGTTGTGCCTGAAATACTTTTCTTAGAAGCTCCAACAGCAAATAATCCTTCCACAACACCTGTTACTGATGCTGTTCAAACTCCTGAGTTATCACTAACACCTTCTCTGCATCAAGATGCTGATGATCAGATTTTAGGTGAGCATCAGGATATGGCTGTTGATCAGAACTTAGTATCAGATCAGCAATTAGAGGATGTTGAAGCCTCCATTGCTATTCACACAGTTGTCTTATCAGAAGATACTGATTCTCTAAGTTCTGATGCTGCAAATGTTGGAGATACTGGTGAGGCTGCTACAACTGTAGATGCTGATGAAGCAGGTCCTTCAGGACATACTCCTCCACTGACTCTTCCTAAGTCTGAACTGGTAAAGGAGTTTGTTATCAGGGATGCACCAGTACCTTGGAGTGAAACTCCTGCAGGTCAGGAGTGGACTAAGGAATGGAACTCAGTTTCATGTGTTCCAAATGCTTTACATCTTGCTGAGCACTTGACTAAAGCTGATGAAATGTTACATTCTGATGATTTTAAAACCCAGCTTAGAGTCACTGCATTGAGTACTAAACATCTACAAGGTCTTCATTCCAACACTCATGCAGAGCTACACAAGATTCAGGAGAACTTTATCAAACAGGAACAAGTTTGGAAAATTGATAAGAAAAAGTTCTTCCAACCTACCATTGACAGGGTTGCTTATATTGAGAAAACTCAAGAGAAGCAACAAGCTCAGATTGATCAAATTCTGACAAATCAAGCTTCTCAGCAATCGCAACTTACTGAAATCCAGACCTCAGTGGAACTACTTATCTCTCTTTTATTACCTGCTGATGCCAAAACGGGGGAGAAGGTAATTAAGTCCAAATGCAAAACCAACAAGTCACTGCAAGGAAAGGATGATGGAAAAGATGACCAAGGAAACTCTGGAATGGGTAGTGGTCATAGTCAAGGTAGAAGGTTTACATCAAGACAAGCTAGTCACAGAACAAGTTCTGATACTGGGAAAAGAATAAGTTCTGCTGCTGGTAAAAGGATAAGTTCTGATGAACTTCTAGATCTTGATGAGGAAATGTCAAGACAGTTATTTCTTCAAGAAAATCCAGGGATGGACTTGGAAAGTTTAAAGGAAGAAGAAGCCAGACTTAAATCAGAGAAAGTCACATCTAAATCTGAAGCTTCTGGTAAAAAGTTACTTCCAAAACCTAAAGGCATTGTGATCAAAGAAAGGATACATACTGAAGAAACTTTGGCTAGATCACAACCACAGATAGATCCAAGATCCAAGGGTAAAGAAAAGGTTGGTGAACCTATCAAGCCTTATGTACCTCCTGAGGAAGAAGAAATTACTGATGGAAAAGATGATCTTGCTCTGACTTCAAGAAAAGTTCTTAAAACAACCTCTGACATGGCTCAAGTTATTCAGAGTCAAGAAATTGTAAGTTCTGATATTCAGAAGAAGCAAGTAACCTCTGACAGTGCTCAAGTTAACTTGATATCAGAAAATAAATCTAAAACACTCCTACCAGGATTCACTAAAGCAAAACAGACTCAATCTTTGAAGACTACTCCAAGTGGTTTTGAAGCAAGAGTAGTTACTGGAAAGGAAGCTAGAGATAAAACTGGATTGGGAAGTGCTGATGAAAGAAGAGTACACAACACTACCGATGATCCAACTTCCTTGAGTGAACCAGGTATTGGAGCAACTCCTGAGATATTGAATCAACTAGAATCTGTACAGATGGTTTACCATACCTACTTGAAAGAATACATCATGTTGTATTTCATGACAGATGGTAGGGTTTATCATATAAGACAAAATGCCATTCCTTTGAAGTATTTTGAAGAATTGGAGCATGTACTTTTCTTACTTCAAGTGGATAACAGAATAACAGAGACTGCTGCAAACTACTTAAAAGAACAGATTCAGAGACAGAAAAGGCTTTATTCTGTTAAGTCTGACAGCAGATATGTTCCAAAGTACAGAAATCACAGTGGTGATATTGTTGATATGAAGCCTAATACTGCACAGATCAGAACATATCTTGGTATTAAGGGGCTTGAATTCAATCTAGAGTCTAACAAAGCTTATGTCATAAGACTAGATCGGGAGTTGAGAAAAGCAAAGATTAATGATCTCAGAGCTGCAATATTTTAAACTGGTGAAGATATTGCAGAGCTTAAAGATGTCAAACGGAGAATGATTGATGAACTCAGATATGCTGAGAAATGTTTCTTGAAGAATTATCTCAGAACAACTCCTGACATCAGAGAGATCAGAAAATGATGAAGCCAAGTCAAAGATCTACAACTACTTAAATTCTGATGTGTATACAGACCAAAGTTGTTATCAGAAGTTGAATTGGTAAAAGCTTTAAGGACTGTAAGTTGTAGTTATCTTGTCTATTTCTCATGCATTTGTACTTAATGTTTTTGACATCATCAAATATCTGTTAAACTTGTATATTTTGCTAATTTACAAGTTGGGGGAGATTGTTAGATATATTTGATAATGTCATGGCTAATATGTTTTATGTTTAGATTTCAGATCTTATTTGAACAGAACAAATCAGTACTTAACTGATCAGTACTTATACTGGACGACAGAACTTAAGGGATATCAGTACTTATGTTATCAGGAGATAAGCATCAGGAGATAGATATCAGAACTTAAGTGCTGAAGAACGATCAGATAAGGACAGTAGCTGATTGAAGTTAAGAAGATCAAGATAAACATAAGAAGAGATATGCATGAAGAAGGAATTCCATGAAGAATGGAATACTTGGAATAGAAGATATCTGATTGATATATTTTAGGAAGCAGAATTATATTCCATATCAATTAGCGATTATCTTGTAACTGTGTAGTATATAAAAACAAACATAGGGTTTACACTATAAGTGTTATCATTATCGAGAATATTATTTACTGTAACCCTAGCAGCTCTCGTGATATTTTGTTCATCACTGAGAGATAACAGTTCCAGATTGTAACAGAGTTTATTGTTTCAATAAAGTTTGTTTTCTGTTACATAAGTTCTTGAAGTTTGATTTGATTGTAATAAACACTGTATTCACCCCCTCTACAGTGAAAGTGTGACCTAACAAAATGAATCGTTAGTAAACTGTAATAAATAAATTATAAAATAAGGAAGTAAGGCTATGTACATCAGACAACGCGAATGAGTATCGGGATGACAATTGAAGATCAAGAAAATTATGAACGATGCCTCAGACAGGCGATTAAAACGTGAAGCATCCCTTCATTACGGGAAGATATTTGTCGTGAAAATTCAAGATGCAAGAAATCTTAGTTGCAATCAAATTTCAAGCAAGTTCTTTAAGGAACTATGAGGTTCTCCAATTTGAGGAAATAAGTTGTGGTTATTTGGATACCCATAACTGGACCAACGACGAAAGTTCGATACGGGAACATAAGTGGAGATGAAGGAATGGTGATTCGACTGTGGAATCTTTTAAGAAATAATGATCTAACGACTGAGTTTCCACCGGATTGTGATAATAATAATGAAAACCATGCGTGGTTATTAAAAGATAAACATATTAGTTAATGAAATTGAATGTGTATCATCAAAGATAGATGATTGATGTGATTAATTGAAGGATGCGGAATAATTATTAAAAGTAACTATACACAATTAGTAATGACAAGAAATAAGCTAAAATACTCGCGAAATAAAATTTTAAGAAACAACAAGATAAATTTTAAGTTCACCAATAATATTTTGTAATATTTTGAAAGAACTGGGAAAGGTGTGGTTATATTAATCATTGTTGATTTAAGACTTAAGTCCAATTCAAAAGTTATATGCTATCACAGTCAGATGCTGATCAAAATGATATAATTTGAAGAATGGTGAATTGATGATTTTGGTTGATGGAAGTGGGTGGATATAATTATGGATGATTTGGTTGATTGATGGTGTCGGCTTGAGTCCGACTGGTAGTCAATGGTGTAATCCCAAATTTTTAGAAATTACCCTACGTTCAAGAATAAAGAAGTATATTCTCGTTCTCATCAGTACTCTAAATGATTGTGATCTCGGTTCTTGAGAAAGAATTTTATGATCGAACTGACTTTATGTAATTGGTCTTTGATTCCAGTTAGCTAGTCACACTTGGTTTAAGTGATCAGTTAAAGGAGTTAATTGATCAACTTTACCAACTAATGATTAGTTAAATGGATATCGATTCCAATTAGATTGAGTCAAACTCTGACATGATTTTCAGAACTGAAATCAAAGCGATTAACAATTTGCAGAAAGTGATGGCATTAGCAGAAATTGAGAGTTCGGCAGGATTAGCGAGATGTTACTGCAGATATGTGCCAGGTTTTATCCAGAAGAATACGCCCTATTCGATAAATAAGAGGAACATAAAGTTATTGACACATGTAAATGAGAAGAATATTTCTAAGAACTGAAGGTGTAAGACAAAACAAAGAGTTGTTATCATCTGTAATGACGTTCCAGGAAGAACTTGAAGGTATACTCATTCGAATGGCGATAGAATGGAAGCAACTGTAAAACAGTGGGAAATTCGCAAACCCAAGCATCTAATGTAAGATGGAGACTGAGGAAGTCCGCATGTAAACTCAAGAAAAAAAAGAAATGTTGATCAATGGGGGAAAGTCAAATACGCGATCTATGATAATTTAAGCAAGGCTGAGAAAATAGCTACTGATAAATTCTAATAATTCTATTAGTGAGAATTTAAACGTTGTAAATAAAGCCTTCATTTTAGTGTTAACTCCAAAAATAGCTTATCTAATAATGAACAGATTAATATTGTCAATAGAAAGAAATTCCTTATGTTTAAAAGTGATATTGAATAATGAGAATGAAGAACTAATGAAGAAAAAAAGTGGAATCAAAAGGATGATAAAGAAAAGTTATAAAATAATCCAGGATATATGCAAGTTGTGAACGTCACTTATGCCAAACTGATAGGGGAATAAAGAGAAACGTTAATAATTGGAAATAGGAATTCGTTCCAAGAATGCATGTAAACACGGAAGAATAAACAAAGGTATTAGTGGCGAACTGTTACAATTAATCTCACGTTGGAATTCTTTAGAATTAAAGTGAAGTCTCGGAGGTTCGAACGAATGATTTACCAAGGCTACCTCAAGGAATGAAGTAAGAATTTTTCATTGGTTACTGCACATAGTAAAGCTGGTATCAAAAACCTCGTATCGTATGGCCCAGTAGAGATAAAGTAATGAGGTAAGGAGTGTTTCGTATTATGCACAAAAGTGGAAGTATGAAGTCACGCATCGATCATCAGAAGTTATAAGTCTAAGGACTAAATGAATATAGTGTATCAAGAATATTTGGGTAGTGTAATTGTATTTATTGAAAACATCCTCGCCCCTTTCAAGGACTAAGGAAGACCAAGTTGAACGCCTGAAAACATGCATGTGAAGGGTTGAAAAGTAGCAATTGCATTCTCAGCTTCGAAGGTATGAATTCTGGTTATAATTGATTATGAGCTCCAGTTGTGTGATTAACTCCCAAACAGGAAAGGTCCATTTAAGGAAAGATGTCGTGAGTAGAAAAGAAAGAGTGAATATCATTAGGATTATCGGGGAATAAGTAAAGTTATCTGTAAAGTTAGAAATTGAAGAACAGGTTTTGACTTGGCTTCTAGATTATACTGATACTTACTTTGTTGTTAGATATCAAAGGTGGTATTAATATAGATGATTGATATTGACTTCAGCATAGAATGTGGTGAGCATCAAAGTTCATATTAATATCTAATTTGATATCACAACAAAATGAGTACTAGTACCAAGAGTTCGGGTTTGAATAAAATTCTGATTCATTCCGTTCCAAACTAATGTATTTTCCTTCAAATAGAAAAAGATTCTTGCTTGATGAATATACTTGATGATGATGGAAAAGAAATTGAGATATGCTACAAAGTGGTGAGTTAAACGCGATTGCTGAGATTTTCCTTTAAATTTTAGTTTTTGAATAGATTTAGAATATTTTGAGGCATCAGACCCCATAAGCTCAGTATACTGGGTGCAGATGGATAGAAAATGCAAGAGACCGATTAAAGATTCTCGAATAGGATTGAAAATGATCATGGGTCAGGCTAATCGAATAGAAAGATGCCTGAAACGTAAAATAGAATAGTCAGTGGAAATAGGAAATTCATGAACACAAATTATTAGAGTTGGAGAGAAAAGCAGATTAGTATAAATTAAGTTAGTCCCTTGAGACAATGAGATAGATTAAGCGATTGCGAATGAGTTGATCTTGTTGTCATAGGTATAACGAGTTCATAAGACATTCATGTGTGTATGACTATGAAGAGTAATTTAGCTCCAAATGTATGAAGTAAAGATTGAGTTAGGGGTTGCATGAGCAACTGATAAATTTGATAACGGTAGAGGACCGTTAAAATATGATTAAGGTGATAAGTTCCGAGAAATTTTATGTAAGATAATCGAAAAATAGCACGGTCTGTTCCTTAGCATGATTCTGAGGACAGAATCCTTTTACGGGGGGGGGGGGAGGATGTAACGTCCGGGAAATATTATGTAATTATTTTTATCAATAAATAATTATTATGTGATTTTTATGTGAATTTTGGTGAATTATTTGATGTTTTATATTAATAATTGGATGTTTATTTCTGATAAAATTTAGATATTTTAATCTTTAATTATCCAGAATAAAATATAGATAGTTTTGGTATTTTTCTGGTAATTTTTGGAGTGTTATGTGATTTTATAAGGATTTATAGAATCAATAATGATTATTTTACGTGATTATAAGATTACTTTTTAGAATTCGAAGTCGTCCAAATTGAACCGTTTTTGCGTTTTTACAACCCGAAACTCTTCCGAAAACTCCTTCCTAACCTAATCTGATAATTCTGAACACTTTCCGTGTTTTGACTTTCTCGATTCGGGGTACGGTTTGACCTATACGAGTCCCGGTGTGAAATTTACGATACGTTATTCATTGTATAGCTCGATAAAATTCGTATTCTCAGAAGGCGAATTATTATTACCTTGTTTCTGTGTAAAATGTTTTATAGTAAGTACCGTTTTGATAATTATCCAAGTCTGGTATTAAAACCGTATCGTCTTTTTAGTTACTTAGCGGCTAAGTAACCTATTTTCAGATCCGATCTGTAAATGTAATTATCGAATTATTAAATAAATAAAATATGTGATGGGTCTGTTAGCTCTGTATTACCCTATTTTTAATTTTGGGTAATTGTTGGATACAAACCTTATTTGTATAATTGATTATTGAATTGTGTGGCATTATCTTATTCTTAAAATCATTTTTTTGAATATTTATTCTTATACATGCTAAAATTATCTCTAAAATTATTTTTGTTGTTTTATAATTCTATTTATTATTTTTAGGAGTTTATAAAATTTAGAAATCAATATTTTATTTAATATGTATCTCTAATTGATTTTACTGATTTCATTTAATTATAAAATCAGTATTTAATCCCACAATGCTTCAAAAATCATGAAAATTTTATTTTATTAAGTTTGGAATATTTAAAGAATTTCAAAATTATTTCGAAAATTTTCTGGCTTTTATTTAACTGCACATATATTGGTTAAATTGAAAAGAATACAGGTCTAATGCGCATTATAAAAATGATTTAAAAATCTTGCAAATATAATTTTATTAACTCCTAATTATTTCAGAATTTTTAAAGAAATTGTTTTCTTAAATTTTTGGATTATTTACCCATTAAACACTCGTTCAATTTTTAAATTGCGGTACGAAAAGGGATGATAACGGGAATAAAATAAAGATAACAAATAAAAAGAAAAAAAATATATATACACCCAAATCCCCCCACCCCTGTTCAGCACCACCACCACCTCTCCTTCCTCCTCTTTCGATCAATCTCTTCGAGTCTCTTCTCTCTCTCGCCCTCTGCTCTCTCGTCTTTCTCTCCCCTTCCCCGTTTTCTTCTTTTTTCGCCCGGTTCTCCACGTTTTTCCCCTCTCTGCTGCTGTTTTCCGGTCCGATTTTTCCGGTGGTTCGTCTCGATTCTGCTTCTGTTGGTTAATTATATATATATATATATGCATGCCTAAACAGATGTTATATGTGTGTATGTCAGTTGTTTTGGATTTTATGTGTCTGTGTGACTGTGTTGCGTTTTTTCTGGTTTACCGCCGGTTTCTTTCCGGCGAGGTGACCGGCGCGTGGGCCGCGTGCCTCTACGTGTGTGTCTGTGCGGTATTTGACTCTATTACTGCTGTTGGTCTGGTTGTCTGCTCTGTGTTGCCGTTTTCTTTTCCGGTGACTATCACCGCCGCCCGCGCGTGTGGCGCGTGTTGGTGGCGGGGTGATTTCCGGGTGTTGCCTGTGTATTCGTGGTTGCCTTGCCCTATTTTCTGTTGTTGGAATCATATTTTGTTGGGATTATTTCTTTGATTTCCTGTTGAAATTAATTGATTATTTCAACGATTTGTCGAATATTGACTCAGTTTGTGAAATAAATTAATCGATGATGCGAGATTTAATTAATAATTATCGGTGAAATTATGTAGGATGCCGGTATTACGGGAAACCTGTGGATTTTACCGCCGTTGGCGATGAGACTCGGCGAGCCGACGGTGGACAATGATGATTTTAATCTGAGTCCTAAATTATAAATAATAAAATTAGTTGTAACATTAATTTCGAAACGAAAAGAAAATAAAATATGAATAACACTAATTAATAATTGAATCTGTATCGGTGATTGGGATTACAAATTGGGATTGGTTGTTGTGGTGGTGATTGTTGTTAATTGCGTTTGACGTCGAATTGTTTCGACGGGTAGGCCGATAAAAATAGGAGACGCTGCCCGATTTTCGGGAAATTAATTCCGAAAATACGCGAACGTAACCTATAATTTTCAGAGATGTCAAATAACCATATATAATTATATTATATGAATTTAAATGTGATTGAGACAAAATAATCTATAAATAATCGATTACCCTATTTTTTTGCGACGAGTACACGTATTTTCCGAAAATAAATACCGAGCCGAATTTTGAAGATGTGAACCATAATTGCTATGTGTATTTCGATAATACATATAATTATGAGTCGGGTTATGAAATCGCATGGGTAGAAGAGATAGTGGTATTACATTCAGCTAGGTGATTATCTGAATTAGGGTATTCCAACCCTGTAGGTCCTAATCGGAACACCGAGGAGTGACATCGGACTAGGAATGATCTAGTGATTAGACGTCGAGATCAACGAAGTTCCAATTGAAGGGCCTGAATGTTGGGATCGTATCCAGAATGGGATAGTAGTTTGACGATAAAGCCAAACGTCCAAATCGAACCAAAGTCAACTTGTAATAGCGATTAAAGCTTTTTAAGGCAAGTATTCCTGAACTTTCTTTTAAATACAACAATTATTTCTTCGTTTCTATTCTAAGTTCAGAATAGTTAAATATTTAATATTTCGCTGCAATTACTCTTATTATGCCCGTTCTTTTCATTATTGTTCCTATAATTCGATTGCTCTTTGTGAGCAAATACCCATTCTTTAGGGTTATTTGCGAACCCTGAATCGGGATGTTTTTGAAATCAAAATGATTTGACATCAAAATACTCCATGGACTGGATGATGATGATGTGTGGGATTAAGTGTTCTTAATCCTAAGGACCGGAATATTTTCGTATCCTTGAGATGGGCCGTAGAGCCTGGGTACCCGACTGGATCTATATTGGGAGATAGATCTGCACTGTATCCTGGCTGATCAGCAGGATATAGGTGTGAACTATTGTCCAGTCTAATTTGTTGTTGATCGCCATTAACGACATTCTCTCTCGAAAGGTTTTATGATTCCAAAACCGGACACAAAACCCGGATTCAGGAGATGAATCTGGGAATCGCTTGTCACTTTTGGATTTATAGTTAAAGGCTGGTGACAGCCAACATTTATTCACTCAACTCACTCAAATAAATAGAATTGTTTAAAATTGTTTAAAGATTTTGTCCAGAAATTTCCTTTTGACATTAATGTTGAAATTCAAATTATATACTTGCTGGGCATTTTTGGCTCACTCTTGCTTTGTAAATTCTTATTTCTGCCAGAAAACAGATAAGGATAAAAGTGAATAGCTTTGATAGACAGCATAAGTTAGAGAAATCTCCGGTGCGAGAGGTTGAAGAAGTTAGAAGAATATGACAAGAGCATTAGTACAAAGATATTTACACTGTATTCTAGTTGTTATGATTGTAGAAGGTTAGATTCTTATTTCATACCATAACCTATAAATGATCCGGATTCAAAGGGTTATTTGTTTATTATTTTATTTTATGTAAAGATTGTTTAGTGACACCAAATCTTGACCCCGGATTTGGGTTGTTACATAAATACTTGTGCTTACTTTGTATGTACAACTTTTTGTTCTTCCAAAAATATTTAGAAAAACTTTTACTGAAGTCTCGCGTGTCAATTGTAGTCTCAACTGTATATTGCTACTTCATACATTTTCTGTCTCTGAATCTATCCTTCAACTCTTTGAGTGCTCCTGGTTTACCCTTACCAGCATATTGTCGTGCTTGCCTCCAGAATGATTACCAGGATGCACCCATGGTCTATTTTTTATTTGACCTTACAAATGTATTTTCATCCACAAATGAAGCCTAAGTAAATATTTGTTACATTCCAGTAAACCCACTTTGTTGCTTCTTCTTCCTCCATTTCTTAACATATACAATCTCGTTCTTTTTATCCTCAGCCCTCTCTCAAGTTTCTGAGCCTGGATATCTTTTGACATCTTTTAGTTCTCTCTAGTCTTCTATCTCTCATATGCTTCTTCGTATCTTCTCTTCTCTGCAAAAGCCGTCGCCTAACCTTCTCCATGTGATTGCCAGTTTTAACCATTTCAATATAGTAATCAGAAGGTTTTAGAAGGCATATTCATTAATTCTATTCAAATTTTATAAAAATTCTCTATGTTGTCAAGTGATTGAGTATAAAAGGCAAGCTCCCAGTTCAGGTCATCATTCACATCCACCTTTTTCTTTGACTAAAATTAAGAGTAATTAGCTAGAAAAATGGTAGCAAAGCTCAAACATGAACATTTATGTCAATCTGAATCAAGTGCAACTTACAATCAAGCATAATCGTAAGAAAATCCGTAAATAAAAAATGAAAATAAGGAATTTACTAATCTGGAAGTCACAAAGTTGCTACAGTTTGCATACTGCAACTTCCCAAAGATATTTTTACAATATTAATACTTTGTTTAAAAAAGTTTGAGTTCAATGATAGTTTACAAATAATTATACATAATATTTCAAGATTACCAACATCGATAATACTTTTTATACAATATACAGTTTGCAAATAATCATACCTACTGCATTAAGAGTTGCAACTATTTTCAAGACTATCAATTTGGAGTAAAGAAGTTCAGTGTTGCGTTAACCAATATCTTCTCTTTTCTGCATGAAGATTAATGATTTGCTAAATTAGTCTCACTTTCAGGATTTGGCTTAATCATGCACTTTGCTGAGGGACCTTTACCTTTATGTTCAATTAATTATTTAGCAAAACAGTTTTTTGCATGATTTGGATCTAGTAGCATACTCGACGTCCAAATTTTCAGCTTGTTCTTCACTTGAGTCCTCTACTTAATCATCCTTAAGCTCATTCTTGCTCTTCTCTCTTAACTTGAAATCAATGAAGAGAATGAAATACATAGATGAAAATATATAAGATATCAATTAATAAATACCAATACAAAAAAGATAGAGAAATGAATTATATCACCGCAAATTCTTCATTTTTTCATTAACTCTTAAATTTCCTCCTGCTGAAACTTAACCATGCTTGACTGATAATATTATTCTAGTGCTATCGTTGTATTAATTGCACATAGTTCAATTGCATTTACCCATTTTGGAGCTTGTTCTAGTTCCGGCTTTAAGAGATCAATCCCACTTCTTGAAAGCAATGTTTAGAGTTTGGTTCATTGGTGGTAGTTTATAACTTGATTATCTGTGTCGGGATGGAAGCAATTTCACCAACGTAAGTTATATTATCTTTAAATATAGACATTGCTTTTGCTGTATGTTCGCTAAAAGTTTAATCCTAAAATTTACAAAATGATATCATAAAATAAAAGATCTATAGAATAAGTAAAGTTAGTATTGATAATAGAGCTACGTACTTAAAACCTTCAATCAAAGTGCGTCCCAATCTGAGTAATGCATTCCACGCGCCATTCCTTCTCCAACCATCAAACCTCTGTAACCTACACTAATATTTTGTATCTAGTATACCTTTGCAAGCTCCATCTTAAAATTTTTGAAACCTGCAACAATACATTTCATACATTGTATTCATTTTGTGTCTTGATAGTGGCCACCTATACATTAAATACAAATCAGGTGTTGGCGGTGTTTTATACTGTGTTAGTCATTCTATGTATTAAAATAGTGGTTACATAAAATCAGCTTATGTATAACATACTACATATTGAAATTGTATATACATGGTCATATTTATTTATAATCACTTAATATCCATATAATCAGTAAAATATGTTAATAAAAATGACATGATGCAAGCTACATTTTCTGAGACGATTAGTACACCTGCATTTTAGAACGCTAAAAATTGGCACCCCAATATCAAAACACTGCTTTGTGTTTGAGTTTGTCGGGAAGCGTTAGGTTTTAAAGTCTTGCTTGTCATTATATAACTGTTGCCTCATCATTTGTACCCAAGGTCACTTTCATTCCCCTTCCTGGACCTTATTTCAATAAAACCTTATTCTTGTACTTTTTCAAATCTTCAAGTGCAAAGTTAAAATACTATGAAAATGTGTGGATAAAACAATTATGACATATTTTTCGCGAACATTCATATTAAACATGATAATTATTAAAATATAATAAGTAAATCCAAATCTAATAAACCCACGGTACCTTTGCGAACTTTAGCATTGTGGTGAGATGTTTGCTGCAAAAACTCTTTTATTGTCAAATCTTAAAATATAAGATACATCTTGTGTTAGTGACAATTCTAATTATTTAGTTGAACATTTATGATATTTTTGTTTCCTATAATCGCGGTATATGACATTGTAAGACTTACTAAATTAACACTATCTTTCATATTAATCGATTGATATCAGTTTATTATAAGATGATTGTTTAACATAATTAAATAAGTACTATATTCAAATGACTAACGTTGTATTTGCTGATGAGAATGTCCCATGAAAGATTTCTTGAAAGGGACACCGCCCTAATTCCATGGCCCTCTTTACCCAAATCAATTTCTCTTTTCAACAAAGATTTGTGATAATAATCTGCAGCAACCTGACTGATTTCTACATTACTTGCCTCTGGAAAATACTCATCATCCATCCCTTTATGCAGTGTTTGCTTTAATCCATTTTGCTTCCTGCAGTGATGCTGAAAATGAACTGATTATTTCTTCACATATAAAAAGTGTGTGCGCACCACAATGAATATTAGAAGTAAACAAATTGTGTGATCTATTGTAATTCTGCACAATAAATGTATATAACAAAGTTCAATTTTTGGTACACTTTAGTGAATTCAAATATAAGATTGTACCTCTGATGTTTAGGTTGTAGCAACATGATACTAAAAGCAGAGCAAATTACAGACATTCATCAGATTTGTTTACAACTTTCCATAACACAACACACGCCACAACCCTTCCAAAGGTACACTACTCAATAACTTACATAGAAAATTATAACTAAACTAAATTTAAATGTACCATATACTACAACTGAGACATTTAACCATGCTATTTTCCAAGGCCACCCAAACTAATCTCTAAAAAAAATAACACATCTAGTTACAATTCATTCATATTTATGATATTTTTACTTCATGTTTATACTACACAATTCCCGGAGATCGTTTTATGAATAGTGCAAGTTTTTTACACCAGCTCATGTTGTTGAACACACTCAAAGAATTTGGACGTATGTTATTCTGATTATACCCGTTGTAAAACAAAAACAAATCACTAAACTCATCGAATTCTAAACTCTTATCTAATCATTCCATGTAATAATTTTCAAATTCACACAATCTTTGAGTATAGTCCACGACTAATACATATTAACACATGAGGCATGCAAGAAATTGAAGCATAAAGTAAGACATAACAAACAATTTTGTAAATATTAGAATTTGAATACTAAGAAGAAGGTCTTGCTTCCTAAACTATATCTCTGAACATGAAAGAAGTATTTTCGAATAGTAAATTTTCAAAATAGCTAATACATTTGCAGTGAAGGTAGCATCCTTATATAGTCCTCCATTTTAGCAGCTTCTAAATGATGATGAAGATATATAAATCAGTCAAGAGACATACATATATAAATCTATACCATGCATAGATCACAACAATCTTTTAGATTTCAGAAATTAAAAAGATAGAATGGCTGTGGTCATGCATTGGATTCATGCTTGTCGGAGTTTTGTGAATAAGTTGAAATCTTACCAAATAATACCTTCAAGCAGCAGTAGCAACTCGACCTTCTTCATCCCCTTTTCCTTTATATCTGCAAGGTGTATATCTAAGACATAATAGGTTCCACCTATAGATGATACTTGTCCCCGTGGGGCAATTGTTGGTAAACCATGTGTTCACTGCATTGGTAAAATCGGTTAATTTTAGACGATACGATATGATTTAAATGGTAAGAAAGTTTAGTAATTGTGTTAATTTTTAATAAGCATACGACATAAAATTATATGACACGAATGTATACAGTCGAAATTTATTGTCGATTTTGTGTTAAATTTCGAGTACATGGCACGATATGAATACGACATAAGTAAATATTATAATTAAATAAATATATATATATATATATATATATTGTATTTATAATGTAAATATGTATTTTTTTCATTAATTATATATGAATATTATATTTTTAAAATAATAATTATTTTTACAATATTTTATATAATTGTGATCTTTTGGCAAAAAATTATAATTATGATCTTTGTATATAATTTTCATATATTTTATAAATATTTAATCTAAAAATCTAATATTTTAATTTATTAAATTTTTTAATTTTATTTATAAAAATGATCAATTTAACACGTACAACATGACATGAAATGACATAAACGGAAGTACAAGAATACAAAATTAGAGAAACGTATCGGTTTTTTGTTTAACATTCAAGTACATGAAATACCAAAATACACGACACGAACTAATCATGTCCAGGTAAAACCCGAATTGCCAAGTCAAGAGTAAACCCTGAAACTAAAAATTTATCCACCCATGGAGTAACATGATCAGTTATATAGAACAAATTAAAATTGCAGTACATTGAATCTGAAAATATAGGGTAATACACCTGATCTAATAACAAATTCATATGTAGTATAATCCAAATAAATAATATGTATATATCACTATTGGAAAACAGGATAAAATCTGTCACATTAAATCGATCGAACGAAAATCTAGCAAATTAAACCGACCGACTACGTCATGGTCGGTTATGACTGTTCTAAATGATAAAACGATACCGTTTTTATGACATGGCAATATTAAAATGACTACAGGCTCGTGATCAGTTAAATTGCTAAAGTGGCACGTGTAAAACTGACCACAACGTCTTGGTCGATTATTTCTTACCGGAAAACTATTAAAAATTATTTATTTAAAAATATTTGTACATTGTAACCATGGAACGACGTAGTTTGTGTGAAAATCATAACCGATCGAGAGTCGATCAGTTATGACCTTTAACTTTACCATTATCTTACTTTTAAACCCACGTATCTTTAAAAAAATAAAAGTTGAAAACAAAAAGAAAAGAATAGATCAAAGAAATTGAGGAGGAGAAGTGATAAAAACATATATGATGTAAGTCTTTTTTTCATTGAATGTGTGTTTGTATGTGTGGGTGTGTATTAGATGTGAATGTGTTATATGTAATAAATATGTTTATGTATTCACATTAATTGCATATATTTTGTATAAAATACATGTCAAATTACTTATTTACATTTATAAAATATGTATGTTAGATGAAAAACATTGATCGAAGTTGGAGAAGAATTAAGTGCAAAGCATAAAGTGCAAGCGATAAAATTTTGTTGACTCCTGAATATAGAAGTGGTGTAGATTTTTTTTTAAAGTTGTAAGCAAAAATGGAATGGAAGAAGATGGTACAATGAAGTGTCCTTGTAAACATTGTAAGAATTTGAATTGGTTAGATATTGATGATGTTATATTTTATTTACTCGCTAAAGGAATGCTTGAGGGGATACTGTGTGGAGGTCACACGATGAAAAAGTGGGAAGGAAACATAGTCCAACAACACATCATTGTTATTGTATTCGGAACCTCCAAGGATAGAACAACTAGTAGATGTAAATGCAATGTTAAATGATTTTTTGATAAAAATTGTTGATTTTATGACACCGCGGATACTGGAACTAATAATGTAGAAGAAGCTCCAAATGATAGTGCTAAAATTGTATAAAAGCATTGTTGAAAATGGAGCACATATTTATCCCAACAATACAAAGTATACAACATTAAGTTTTACTAAAAAAATGTTGGAATTCAAAAATAACTCACATTTTGTAATATAGCTTTAGATAGTTTGTTTAATATTCTCACAGATGTGTTACCAAAAACACACGATGCCTCAAACTTATTATGAAATGAAAATTATGAAGGGTTTGAGAGTTGAATATAAAAAATTAATTATGTAATAATGATTGTATGTTATTTTATGGAGATGACAAAGATATTTTGTGTGTGACATATGTGATCAAGATCATTATCGGGATGTTTCGACGAAAGATGGTAAAAAATACCAAACAAATCTCAAGAATTTTTTCTTTTATTCCTTGACTACAACATTACAAAAGTCGTTACATACATCTAATCATGTGAGATGGTAAAAGAATCAAGATGTTAAAACTGGAGAAATTAGTCATCCTGCGGACGAAGAAGAGTAAAAAAAATTGACCGTCAATATCCATCATTTGCTCAAGTGATTCGTAATATAAGGCTTGGCCTTGCGACAAATGGTTTCAATCATTTTATCCCTACCGGAAAAAAACATATAATGCGTATGGCCGATGGTAGTAGTTGTCTATAATCTTCCGCCATCGATGTGTATAAAAAGGCTTTATATATTTATGACCGATTATGATTGACAAAGATATTAACATTTGTATTAGGCCTCTCATTGATAAATTGAAGTTATTATGAAATACTTGAGTGGAAACATACGATCAATCTTTGAATTTTTTTTACAATGTCAGCAGCTCTTATATGGACAATTGTTGACTTTCCCGCTATGAATATGATAAGTGGGTGGCCGGGTAAAAGAAATATGAGATATCAATTGTGTGTTGGAAGTGTGCAAGGATTTCAATTAAAACATTATGGGAAATGTAGTAACTATGGCATGAACCCTTGAACCAAATGATCCACTACGTCAGAAAAGTAATTTGTTTGATAATGTAGAAAGAAGATTGTTGCGTGGTCGTTTTTTCGAGGAGCGTGTAAGGAAGTTGCTTGATGGTTTACTTTTTCCACCACCCAGAAAGGCTAATGTTAAGGCGATGAGTGGATGATATGGGGAAGAATATCATTGGACTCATATCCCAATTTTTATGAACTCCTTCATTAGTCATCACATAGTTTATGATATTCAAATGAGATCATGCATACAAAAAAATGTTTTTAAAAATATTTTTTTTACTATTGTGAATGCGGCAAAGTCAAAGGATCACGAGAAATTAAGAGATGATTGCAAGCACTTTGGGGCATTACCTCATTTATGTATCGATGAAAATGGCAAGTCACTTAAAGCACCTTATTCTCGCACTAGAAAATAAGATAAACCTTTGTGTTAATAGATTAGTTCATTGAAACATCCTGATGGTTATTCTACAAATATATCTCATTGTTGCAATGTTGCGGAATATCAAATTGAATTGTTGTCATATTTTTCTTCAAAAACTATTTCCTCTTGGAATTGTGAGCTTCTACCTGTTGGATTTTTAACGCAGCGGGGGCATGGCAAAACACTTTTACACATATAAAATCCAAATAAAAGCATATAAATCGTGAATAAAAATTCGAGGGATCGAATCTAACCTTTTAAAATAATTCGGAGACAACGATCAGAGATCCTTAGCAGTTGCTCCTCAAGTGTGAAGCACTCCACCGGTATCCACCAAGAAACGATGTTAAGGAGGAGGAAGGAGGTGGAGAGAATTGGGTTTTCCAAACTTTTTGGGTTTTCGGGTTCGATGGGGTTAGAATAAAATAGGGTCTATAATAGTGTATTTATAGGCAAAATTTTCAGCTGAAATTTTCCCATAAACAATATTATTATTATCCCATTATTATTCTCATTAATAATTAAAACACCTTTTAATTATTAATCCTTTTTCTAAACACTTTAGAAATAATTCTCTCTCTTGATTTAATTTCCAAAAATTAAATCCTTTAATTAATAATATTAAGAACTTTTCTTAATTAATTTATAATCAATTAAATCTCATTTAATCAATTATTAAATTTGCCAATTAATTATTTATTTCATAAATAAATAATTATTGGCCATTATTAATTAATTCCTCCACCATTAAATCATTCTCTTTTTATGGTGTGACCCTGTAGGTTCAATATTAAGCCGGTAGTAGAAATAAATAATAATAAAACTATTTTATCATTATTTATATAAATTCTCTAATTTATTAAATATGATTAATTAATTAATCACATTTATTCTACATCGTGAGTGATGCTTCTCAACATATCGCGACTATCCGGATAATATGAATTCACTGCTTAGAATACCAAGAACCTGTTAGTGAATAGTTACCGTACAATAAACTCCTTCTACCCTACAATGTTCCGATTAAATACAAGGCATGGATCTCGTGTCAAGCCTATCTAATTCAATCACTTGCTTACCATCTACTATGCGTAGTTCTATGCAAATTAGAAACTCCTTTCTAATTTCATTTACTCTGGCCAGAGATTCCTGAACTAGCATAAGTGGATCAGCCTTGAACATTCGCTTCCTTCACTGGAAGGGGTAGATCCTTTATTGATCATACACTATCTTCGTGTACAAATTCCTATACCTAGAAGAGCCCTAATAATTGTCCCTGGAGACTAAGAACTAAACCAAAGCATAGTTCAGTGTACACAAGATGACTATGATGACCTCAAGTCTAAGGATACTTGTACAACTATCACTATGTGAACAACTGCTGACACGTGAGTGAACTCCATCAGTTGTTCAGCTGTGCGAGTCATGTTCAGTGAACTTATTCTATAATAAGCACCTACATACTAGCTATAGTGTCACCACACAAATGTCTATGAGAACAGACATCCTTCATAATGAAGCAAGCATAGTATGTACCGATCTTGTACTCCTCAGCAGTCAACACAATGTCCAAATTTCGTTTCCATTCAATATAGTTAGGTCCGGTAAGTTTGTTATCCTTAAGTATGGTGAATAGTGGATTAAAGCCCATTTTATCCTGAGAATCATGCATAAAAACATCACATAAATAAGGGTGCATTAATTATTAAGAGCTATTGATTCCTCTAACAATTATTTAAAATTAAATGCACTAACATCTAAACACCATAAGTTTCTGGTACGCCACGATGTGTGACATGTATACCACCTAATTTTGTTTAAATGTTACTTCGGTCCTATTACTAAACAATATGCCACGTTGGGGTGGACTATATTATTTTTCATAGCTAAGTGTATACCATCATCAAATCTTAAATTATTCGAAATCTATGGAACTTGGTACGCCACGATGGGTGGCGTGTATACCTTCCAATATTCGTAATTTTGCCTTGAATAGAATACTTCAATTCAATATTCATCAATGGTTTGATTTCCAGGTAGTGGAGGAGTCACATCGGTCTCGCTTAAAACCCACAGCCTTACAAGTTCGATGAACCCGTTTTTGACACAATCGCCCCAAATTAGAAATAAAGAAAATTCGTATTTATTCCTTTTAAAATTTATTAATTTAAGAAGTTTGTTCTAGTAATTTTTTAACATTCTAGACACCATAAATTACATGCCATGATGGGTGACGTATATATAATTTATATTCGTCTTTATGTTAAATTACCTACAACCAATAATGGAGACCATGGGATTTAATTTCATATTAATTCCCTCTCCCACTTAGAATTTTTTTTATTAAAATTGAGGAATTTTAAAATTAAATGGGGCCCTATGTTGTTATAATTATGTCTAAACATGCATTCAAAATACACACATAATTTTAGCAACATATAACATTTAATTAAAGCAATAAATAAATTTATGTCTATGTCATCCTAATTAAGTTAAACATGCAATTTTAAAAGAATTACACACTAATTAACGACACACATAATCAATAAATTAAAGCAATAATTAAAATTTAATGGAAAAAATTAAAATAAATTTTCCACTATTATGGCCCTTGAAAAAAAATCCAGCTCTCAAAAAAAATGTGCCCCAAGCGCGCCCCGACGCCCCCAGCAGCCCCAGCAGCCCCAGCAGCCCCAGCAGCCCCATGTAATCGCACATCGGAACAAAAAAAACTACCGGAATTGATTTCCGATCGCACATAACTATTACAAAATACCCGGAATAATTACAAAAAGATAGATCTAATACAAAACTAATTTTGTAAAATCTATTCTAACACGATCAACCCTCGTGTAAATTACAATCACGATTAAACCACGTGGAAACCAAAATAAAAATTAACTACGATTAAACCACGTGGGATCCAAACACATAATTAAAATATACATGGCCATAATAGTGGATTAACAACCTGCATCAAAACCAATACAAGCAAAACACTATATACACGCATATATAATTACGACATGGACATTATATCATAAAACGTAGAACCCATTACCAGGCTCTTGATACCAATTATTGGGAACCACGGACTTGGGGTGTTACTACGTTTTATGATAAAGATTACGAAAAGAAGATTACCTTGTTAATGGTTGATTCCACGCTCTTCTATTGTATTCCCAAATTCCCTTGAGCGAAGTGTGGCCTCCGTCTTCTCAAGTTATCCTCTCTTCTTTCTCCTTGGTGGCTACAATATGTTTTCACATAATTGCCAAGCAAGAAGAGAATAAGAATATATATAGGCTACAATAGGGACCATGGATAATTAGGTTGGGCCTTCTAATTACATCATCTTGAGCCTAGCCCAATGTAATTAAATATTAATTCAATCCACTAAGGAATTAATATTTTCATTACCTTTCCTAATACCGTAATTTAATTAATTCAGTTCCAATATTATTTGCTTATTAAATTCCCCATGTTTAAAATATCATATGTCCATTAATTAAATAAATTACTGATAATTTATTTATTTAATATCTTTTATTATTGATCATCCACTCAACCTTTATTTAATTATGCCAGAATAAATTCCACCTGCAGGGTTTCACATAATTAAATCTTTTTGAGCTTTCAAGGGTCATTAACACGAATATTATCAGGACATGGATTCCTTCAATAAATAATATCCACCATGTATATAATTCCATCACCCAAAATATAATGATATAATTCAAAAGAATTATTTCATATATAAATCAAAGCATGTAAATAATACACGTGTCAATTACTATTTCCGGATTAAGAACCTAAGCATTAATAATAACATAGAATCTTAGTTCTCCTTCTTAATCAGTATTAAGGGAACAATTCTAAATTTGATCCTGTTCAATATACACAAAGTATACTAGCATTATTTATTAGTCAATATAAACTAATCTAAATAATACTACAGCCATACCAGTGGATTGTCCAACACCACCTGTGCTGTGAACTTATTTATATAACCGTATTTAACAATCTAATATTCTGTATCCCATTTGATACTAGATTGTTCACAATATATAATATTAGACAACATGTAAACATTCAAATGATTCTCAATTAAACTGGCCAGAAATAAATGTATATACTTCAAAATAAATATTTTCAGTATACACTAACAGCCACCTCCTTTCTCCGATTCCGGCGAGAGGTGTGAGGCGCGTTGTGTTGGTGAGCCGCTGCACGCGCTGTGTGTGTGTGCGGCTGGGTTCCTGTTCGTCTCTGTGGTTTGTTCGGTTGGGCCTTGTTGGGCCGAGTTGCGTAGTGGATTTATTTTATATATCCTGTAATTTTATTTCTTTCTTTTTTTATGCAGGAATTATTGAGTAAAATTCGTGATATTATTAATTCGTGTGGGAAATTATTAATCGGTGGAATTTATTCAGATACCCGAATATTTCGGGCACCAATAAATTTTGCTGCCGTACCGCGATGACTCGTTACGAGCGGACGGTGGACGGTGATGATATAATTCTGAGTCCTAATATTTTAAAATAAATAAATAAAATATGAATAATAATAATAATAATAATTAATTGATTTAAATCGGTGGTTGAGAAATTGTGAAATTTGGATTGTGTGATTTGTTGGATTATGATTGGTTTGGACTGAATTGATTGGTTGTGATTTGACGTCGAGTTGTTCGATGGGTAGGCCGATAAACAGAGGAGGTGCTGCCCAAATTTTTGGAAATTAAATTCAGAAATTCGGGACATACCCTGTAATTATCGGAACGTCGAATGAGTATAAATAAGTATATACATATATTCTGTGCGAAACTTGATTGTACGATGTGATGAACTATTTTGCCAAATCGATAACCCTGATTTTGTAAAATTTCGAGTATACGTATTTTCTGGAAACAAACATTAAACCGATTTCTCGAGAACGTGAACCCTGACTGTTGGATGTGTTATTGTATTGTAATAATATATAAATTACGAGTCAGGTTTGAATATCGTTGGGTAGAATTGGTGTTGAGGATATGTCAAGTATACCTAGACGTCTAACGTAGGTTATTTCGGCTCTGTAGGTTCTAGTCGAAGGACTCAAGAATTAATATCGAACTAAGATAACCTAGTGATCAGTCGATGAGCGCAGCGAGGTTCCCAATCGAAGGACCTGAGCGTTGAAGTCGGATCCAGGATAGTCAAATAGTAAAGCGGTAAAGCCGAGTGTCCCGAATCAGTTCAAGGTCAATCAGAGATAGTTGTAACGCTCTGCAAGGCAAGTACCCCTGGCCATTCTTTTATGGTTCAGTATATGTGAATAACTAAATATTGTACTTTCGTAATGGAACAAAAATGTTTTAAGTTACGTATCCCCCGTGTTTGAAAATGTTGTTTAAAATTATATTTTGGGGAAAAGTAACTTCTGAAAACACCTATCTCTAAACATGATTTAAATGAAAAGAGGATTTGAATAGTGTGTTGTGACAGAATTGGTTTTGAAAAAGAGATAGGTAAAAGTGATTTTTGAAAACTGGATAAAACGATCAGATATGGGATACGTTGGGGCAAGAGTGGGCCTAGTGAGGTGGCATAAGAGGCTAAATCAGTTGCGCGCACTGTATAACCGATTAGTCCAGCAGGTCAGAGACCTAGCTAGTCTCTGAGTTCCGGAAGGGGTGAATGAGATGGCAGTTGGAGCTGTCTGGTGTTGATAGCCTGATCAGCTGTCTTCACATATCCGCTACATATCTGATTTGGTTTTGTGATTCCCGTAAGGGCATGAGTAATTGATATAGCGGATTTGGAAATGAAAATGGCGTGCTAGAATTATTCTCTGGTATTTATACACAATACACTACTGATGTTATTGTTTTACAGAGCATGCTAATTTTGAATATCCAGTTTATGAATGTTTACTTGTTTTCTAAGTGAGTTTTGAATTCTGTTCCTATAACTGCTTTACTTTAAACTGTTTTACTCGTTATTCATATAGTGGTGCTGCTGAGCAAGAAATTGCCCACCCTTGCAGAATATTTTGTATGTATTGCAGATGTCCAGGAGATTCTTGTTCGGTAGTCAGGGCAGAGTTCCAGCTCCTTTCGTCTCAGGCTCCTCTAAGGTAGTTGTGCTCAGACCAGATGAGGTCTGTTGAGTTGCTGCGTTAAATTAGTGGTCAGGATTGTGTAAGGTAATTCGGGTTGTGTTAGTTGAGTAACCTAAGTCATACTTAAACCTGGAAAAGGTCTTGGTAAAAAGGGTCGTAGTTATGTATTATTAATGAGTTGGACTGATTTATGATTGTTATTGTTGTTGTTGGTGACGTCAACTCCTGACCCCGGGGTTGAGGCCATCACAGTTGGTATCAGAGCTACAGGTTTGAGTCCCTGCTTTAGGTTAAGAGTACTGTCAAAGAGTGCAGAAAGGTTATATATAGATGTGAGTCAGCAACTCAATCAGAGGAGCGAGTATATGAGTTTAGTCAAGGGTTCCGGAGACGTAACCCTGACGTATATTGAGGATTGGCTGGAACTGCCTTAATTTAGAATATTTCCTTCCTTCGTTTATATGTCACTGATAATATTCGATAAAGGTTCCTAGTTTTTCTTTTGAGAAAACGAGTTTGATTGCGAGAGTTCAGTGTTGGAGCAGACCTTTGATGTGTCAACTGAAGAGACGCCAATGTTATTTCTAAATATCGAATTTCCTATGTTAAGAAATGTTGCTGGGCTGATTGTGTGACCTTGGTGAGTTCGGATAGCGTGATAATAGTCGGTGGCTATCATGACAACCAAGTTTTGTGAATTATGTGGATCAGAGCTGTGGTTTGTATCTTTGAACCCTTATACTTCTTTCTTGAGACGTATTTTATTTCCAGAGTCACTGTTTCTTATCCTATAAGTTGCTTACTTTTCCTGTGAGAAATTTGAGAACTCGGAATAAGCGACTTAGGATTCTGTTGATTCCATTATAAATCAAGATTTCTCCATCTTTATTTGTGAATTTTCTATTTAAACATTGTTTCTTTCCTTGGTGACTCTTTTGGTTGATTGGGGTGAACAATGCATAGGAATTGACCGTTTGTCTATGTGAAAAAAGGGTCTGGTGGGACACCACCGAATTATGTGTTGTGACCGTATGGTACTAAGACTGGCCATCTTATGTACTTGTACGGTTGCTCTCAGTCATACCTATATCTTCTTCACAGTTTCTTCTTATTTGATTCCCTTGAGTTTGAAATTTCCTTTGATATTCTATGATAATGAACTTCTGTGATTGGATGGTCCTCATATTGAAAGCAAGTCAGAGTAACTGTCAGGAAGAAGGAAACCTTATATTAGGATGTTATTTGAGAGTAATGGTAACTGTGAGAGTTCAGGATCTAAGGATGGAGTTATAGCCTTGGGAAAGGTAATTCAGTGATTGATGAATCACTTGCGGTGATAAGGAAATCATCCTTAGAAGAAGGGTTAATTGAAACATGAATGATGGTGCTTAGTAGAGTCAGTGTCCCTTAAGCTTGACTCGATTTATCAGCTTGTTCTACATAGTGTGTGACTAATATATTCAGCCGACTTGTGTGGTATGTTGGATAAATTTAGCTATTGTACCTGAGTAAGGATGGGAAGTTGGGCAGTTATTGTTGTATTGAGGAGTCATGCTATGGTGTTAGTTCCTTATATTTTAGTTTTTTGAACTGTTGTTGATTCTGCTACTGTCAGTGTTGTTGTGATTGCTAGTGGTATTAATCTAGATTTCTTTTGTAAGGGGACCCTGATATTAAGGACTTGGGTACTGTGATTGGGCAGCATTTTCCTGATATAGGTGCACCGTTTAAACGGTGATACCTTCTGTCAAACATTTTATCATGTTTTGAATAAAACTCATTTATTTATTCCAGGAAGATGTCACCTAAGAAAGCTACCCAGTTCAAAGAAAATAGTAGCAGTATTGCGGAGGGTCCAACTATAAATGAAATTCTAGATTTGTTGTGCCAGCAGCAACAATAGTTGCAGTTAATCCAATAGGTTCAGCAGCGGTATCTATGGTTGCAGCAGCAACAACAAGAAGTGAATTGAAGTGCTAGTTTTAAATCGTTCTAGAGTATTAAACCTCCCGAGTCTCAGGTGAATTTAATCCAGTAGTTGTTGGAGCATGGTTATAAG